>NC_067476.1:124791928-124898283 GCF_947179515.1 Apodemus sylvaticus
ATTCATGCACAAAACATCATGACCAAGAAGCAAGTTGGAAAGGAAAGGGTTTATTCAGCTTACACTTCCACATTGCTGTTTATCACCAAAGGAAGTGAGGACTGGAACTCAAGCAGGTCAAGAAACAGGAGCTGATGCAGAGGCCATGGTGGGGAATGTTACTTACTGGCTTGCTTCTCCTGGCTTGCTCAGCTTGCCTCCTATAGACCCCAAGACTACCAGTCCAGGGATGACACCACTCACAATGAGCCCTCCCCACTCCCCATCACTCATTGAGTAAATGCTTTACAGCTGGATCTCATGGAGGCATTTCCTCAAGGGAGGTTCCTTTCTCAGTGATAACTCCAGCTTATATGAAGTTGACACACAAAAACAGCCAGTACACATTACTGCATTTGTATATATCATACAAGAGAATCATTTATTCATGAATCTATCAGTAAATAATTATTGGCAAAATTGGCAAAACAGAGGTTGTCATGAGATCTTTCACCTTAGGCTGTGATAGGGGGGCAGGGGTGGGATAGGGAATTGAAGTTGGAAGGTAATGAAAAGCACTGAGTCAGTCCCATGCTAACAACAGCTTAAGGAAGTACCCAGAAGACTATGTGAAAGACGGTAACTTGGCTGAAGGCATGAAGAGCCTGAGGAGGTGGTGACAGCTGATCAGAGATCTAAAAAGGATCAAGGAAGATTTTCATAGATGCATCTTAGAAATGGAGGGTCCCAGGTAAAGGACACAGCAAGACCGAAGGTCCAGAAGCAAGATCATGCTTTGGGAACTTAAAAAAATCAGAGGAAGAAAGGGGCTGGAAGACTGTGAGCTTTGGGGAAAGTTTCAGTAAAGAAGGATAAGAGTGGCACCTTTGGCCTCGATGCCATGACAAGCCTCTGAATCTAGTATAATGTTGTGGCAGAAAGTGAGTTAATAAAATGAAGAAAGAGAAGGGCCTTGTGAGTGTATGTGAATGGGGTGGAAGAATGCCCACCATACTGTTAGTGATTATACTTCAGAGGATTGCTAGTGTGATATGATCAAGGTAGGCGTATGACTGACAAAGTATCTACTGTTGTCTGCCCATACCTATCTTGTTTGAGCTTTGTATTCATGCATTATTTATACAATTAAGAACTACTTTAATATAATGTTTTTGCTAATTTGAGGACCCATAAAATATATTTTAGTGCATGGCTCCCTTTAGATCCATCCCCCACTTCCCAGTACCTCCTAATTCCATATATATGCATGTATGCATGTATGTATAGCATGTATCTATGCTTATTCATTTACATAATCTATGGAGTCCAGTTTGTGTTGCATATATGCTCATGGTGGGACCATCCACTGGACTGTGGCAGTCACACTTCAGGATCACACTCTTAAAGAGAACAGTCTTTCTTACCCAGATGCTATCAAATATTAACAACTCCTCAGTTAGGGGTGAGCACTTGTGATCCCCTTCTGGCTCCATGCTAGGATGTTGACTCGCCTACCAGCCACCACAGATGCTGTGAGCACATGAGAGCAGTGGTTGTGTGATGGGCAGAAAACATTGCTTTTTTTTCTAGTATCCTATGACCTCTGGTGCTTGTGGTCTTTCTACTCTCTGTCTCTAGAAGGTTCCTAATCCTTGGATGGAGGGCATCATATATATGTCCCATTTGTACTCCTCTGACATTTATTTCTCTGCCCTTGAATAAGTTGTGAGGTTCTGTATCTGTGTTAACCACTGCCCATTGCACTAAGAAGCTTCTCTGATAAGGTCTGAGACCTGTACTAATCTACAAGAGTTGAGATATAAATTTACAGAGTAGTTTGATACTAAGCCCACTTAGCCGAATAATAGTAGTGAGTTAACCTCTGGGGCCTGTGAGCTCTTAACTGTGGTCTGAGACAGATGTATGGTACCAAGCTAAGAGATATTAAAATCAAAAGAAAAGATAAAATCAATTACTTTTCATGCAACAAAATAAACAAATTTCTTTATTTTCTTTACTAACGTTGCCACTGTCCTTCATAGCTTAATTCTACAAACAGAAAACAATGGTTGCTTTATCACAGTCTGTTTATGAAATAAATCCTGTGACATCCATTGATCTTTGAGCTCGGTGCTAGATGCTTAGTAGTAATTAAAGAAATGATATCCATTATTATGGTCATACTGCTGCTTCCTAGCACAATAAAACTTGTGCTTTTCTTTTAAAAAATAACATTTATAGAATTGAATAGCTTGCTAAGACATGTACTTCAGCTCTTTATGTCATTCTCAGATGGGGAAACTGAGACACTTTTTTGCACATGCCACCAACTCCACCAGTACTTGCCCAACTCTAACCACTCGTTTCCCACATTTGGGACACTAGTGACATAGTAAGTGCATTTATTTCCAAGGTAAATTCATATCAACATCTTAAATAGGAATACAGAATATTGTTGCAGTACACTATAATTATACAAAGTTTGACCAAATTTATTTTATTGCCATTGGTACAGCAATTCTATGGAGTGAACCACTTTTCAACTCAATGGCTTCCACCAGGAAGCATTTCTTTCTTGAACACATAGCCAGAAGTTGGTTGGTAGCACAACTGAGCAAAGGTTGGATTTTATTACTCATTTCAGCTTGTCTCTCAGATCTCCTGGACCAGCAAGAAACATGTACCACTCACCATACTCTCCACGAGTCTCCTCCAAAGGCAAGATTGTAAAAGTTTAAACCTAAACATAATGGCCATAGTTATCACATTGGCAGGTTAAGTCACATACTTGAGTCTATCATTCGTGAAAGGAGGAAATTCTCATAGACCTTGGCTTTGTTGGTGCATATAATAGTATCAAATACCATAGGCTATAAGGCTTAAACAACACACATTCAGTCTTCACAATTTGAAGACTAGAAAGTTCACCATCAATGTGTTGGTAACTTGGTGTCTAGGTAAGATTGTTTGAATGTAACTTTATTTCTTAACTATTTTCACTGGTCAAAAAGAGATAGTCTCTGTTATGGTCCTTCTTAGATAGACACTATTTCCATTTATGAGGACTTTGCATGTTGAACTAATCCATCACCAAAACCATCAGCTTGAATTTCTTTTATTCTAGGAAAAGAATGCTTTTATTCAGTACTTTTAATTTCAGCAAATGTAACAAACATAAACATTCAGATCTGATTACTATCCCAGGGAAATATTTTAGTCACTTGAGGGCACTATAACAAGTAATGATATATTAGATGACTGAGATATCTGAAGTAGGTGCTGGTCAGCTTAGGTTATGAAGGCTGCAAAGAGTCATTTTGTTCTTGTGTCTTCACATAACAGTAAAGGGCAAAACTAGCTAGAGCCACAAAGAAAATTCTTTCACCCATGAGAACTCTGAATCATGATCTAGCTTCCCCTAAACAACCAAATATCATTGCAGTTCAGTCCAAACTTCAGTACATAAATTTGGAGGGGAGAGATGGGTGGGAACAATCTTTTTATCCATTGTAAAACTGAGGAAATCATATAGCAAGAGGTGTGCCTAGAAGGAAAACAAAGACTTGAAGACAGCAATGAGGATTATGTAGCTCCTACTAATATATAGGACACATATTTTGTGTGTGGCAACTCAAAAATGTCTTACATCATAGAGCTGTCTTACATCAGAGAGTTTATGAGAGTCTCAAAAGAAGCTGTCAGTGGATCACATGCTAAGTTGGATTGACAGTATTCTTATTATTACAAATAGAAATTCCAAAGGGCTCTGCTTTCTAGATGAGGAAACTATGATACAACTAAAGACAAAATACTGTCCTCTGGATTGTACTGTGTTTAAGACATAGTGCTCATATTCCAGTTTCCTTAATAGAATCCTTTTATACTTCAGATATTCTTGGAGTAATGAATACTTGTTAAAAAAGTTGCTCTGTCTTTTAAATTAAAAAAAAATCAGGTTAAAAAGGTGCTGTGTCTTTTAACAGGAGTACTTGGTTTTCTGTCTTTCCTGGTGGATTTAGTAGACATGCCTGTAACCCCTTGGCTTTTAGTTAACTAATGAATGAAGGGCTGTTTGAAAATATACATATGCCTTGGCTTCAAAGATGTTGTCTGAAGGCCTTTGCAGACACTGTGGCATTAGCAAAGGAACCAACTACAAACACTGAAAGGAGTGGTAGAGGCCGTAAGGAAGCTAGAGCAGAGAGTTTTTGTTAGATGTTTACCATTCTGTACAGGACAGGACAAAAATAGAAGGGTGAAAAACTTATGTGTGACAGATTAAAGATTAAAGGAGTGATACAGAATTATTGCTATCTAAATATGAGGGAATTTTAGGAAATAATCATTTCCCTCTTCATTTTAATCAAGTTTAGCAGGTGTACCCAGCATGTGGTCCCAGGGCCACATGTTTCATAGTTCTCAAGCATCAACTTTGTAGGTGACAGTGCCATGTCAGTATCAAAAATTTGTTTGTGCCTGTTGTAGAGATCTGCTTAACTTAATAAATAAAACATACTAATTTCAGTAAAATTCTTAATAATAAGCAAACATGTTGTATTTTAGCCTATGGAGCATTCTTTTTCTTAGTAGTACATAGAGAAACAAAACAATGTTTTGTGTAAGTGACAGCTTCCTCAATTCAGTGTAATGTAATACATAATTAAAAACACTTAAACAGAAGGTGTATCATGAAATGTTATTTGCTTGCAAAGAATGAGAAATCTACCCAAACCAAAATGAACCATAAAATATGTGTATTGTCTCAGAAACTGAAAGACCTCCAAGGTTGGAAACACTTTGTAGTTAATTACACCAACTGGTTATTGATACCAGAACTCCCCATCTGTTTATCCTTGTGATTACACAGTGCCCTGTGCTACTTACTTAAGTCAATGGACCCATTCCCTTGGAATTGAAAATGGGTCGAGAATATCAAATGGCTAGTCTGCTTCCCAAAAGTGCATGGTTTGACAATTAATAGGAATGAAAGAAAAATTCCTTCTGTTCTCATTAAGGGTCAGAGAAAATAAAGTACTTAGTATAAGGGCCTATGATCCTCTGAGAAGTGGTATTATGGTCAGCTAAGAAGGCTGAGGGCTCTTAGTCTTACCCTCCAGTTAGTAAGAAAAAAGGAGCAAAAGTAGGGGCAAAAAATGACATGGAACAAAGAATCCATAGACTTATCAGTTCTGGTGCATTTATAAATGTGCAAAACAGACTTTCAAAGATAAGGAATTGGTTTCCACTAGGTAGTCCAATCTACAACTTCACAAATGAAGAGTCCTCTTTGAGTGCCAAGTCAAGTGGTTGTTTTTCTCCCAACAAGCATATTCTGGTTAAGGAAAACTTACTTAGCCAAAAGCCAAACTCCACAAAGCAGGTTTCTGATGGCTCTGTGATCAGACCCCATTGACACAGAGTCCTTTGCTCTCAGAATTTGCCAGTAGGAGACTCTAGAGTCTTACAAATTAGGCTACTGATGTCATTTCCCAAATTCTACAGGTAACTGCTGAGTTAAAAGTACTTCAAACAAACAAAATAATTGGCCTGTGTCTCGATACAATCTCACATCTCTCCATGAGGTAGGAGTTCTGAGAAAGATTAGTTTTGTTAAATGCAACTTTGAAATAAAGACATCTTAGGCTTCTCATTTCTGGTGTCCACACTGTAAATTTATTATGGGCAAGGACATGAATATACTATAAAAATCCCTTAACATCTCTGTCTCTGTCTCTCTGTCTCTCTTTCTTTCTATCTCTCTCTGTTTCTCTGTCTCTGTCTCTCTGTCTCTCTGTCTCTCTGTCTCTCTCTCTCTCTCTCTCTCTCTCTCTCTCTCTCTCTCTCCCCTCTTTTCCCTTTCCATCGTCTTCCTATGCAATAAAGTGTGATTAATGGTAGAAACTTGGTTTACATGAATTATATTCAAAGTTATTTTATGTAACATAAATTTTGTATGCCATTACATTTCCATCTCTGCTTTATCACTGCCTCTTTGAGCTAACACAATAATATTACCAAAGTCATCCCCCATTACATTATCATTTCCCTTCACACTTAGGGCAACAATGTCATTTGAGGATGAAGCTATTTCTCCTTGTTAAAACAGACAAGGCATTTCATACACTTAGACTTACTCAGACAGTTGCATGATTGATTCCAAGAGAGGGCTGGAGCCCAGGCATATAACAATTATCCTTCTCTGCCCTGTGCCTTCTTTCTTCTGCTAGATCTGATGGGGAAACGATTCATGAAACTGAGAAACTTGAGAGTGAAGTGGAAGGCAGTTAGTTCAGATGAATTCTCCAGGAAGCAGACTCCGAGACGCAGTGAGCATGTCTGTTAACAAGCACTTCAGGGTTGGCATCTGGTGAAAAGAGCAGGAAAGACGCTGCAGTAGACTAAGGAAGAAGTGGGAGGCAGGTCCAGTGCCAGGTCCTGCTGACACCATACAGAGCTCTGATACAAGAAGGGCCTTTTATTATCACATTGAGGAAGTCAAAATGTCCAGGCCTTCATTGATCTGTTACTGGTGTGGGCTGTCCCCAAAGGGTCAAGGCTCTGAGTTTGATATTGTTTTGCAGCCAAGACAGTTCCTCAAAAGTCTTTTCATCAAAGACTGTCTTCTGAAAGCACCCTAGATCACACTCCTCAAAGAGGGATGATTTGTCCCTTAAGGAACACTTAGCAATCTAAGTATTTATCATCATGACTAGAAAAGTGTCCCTGGCATCTAGTGTAATGTGTCCAGGAACACTCCAAACATGCACAGGGCAGCCTCCAAGAACAGATAAGTATGATTCAAAACATCAATAGTGCTGAGATAAGGAAAGCAGGCTCTAGGCCTGTAATTCCTTTGAAACGAGCATCTTGGCATCACTCTGTCCACTCTTGATGTCATCATTAGTGAGTGTATAGCTTGTCATATACTCTTTTACTCTTAATATTCCAACAAGCCTTTGAAGGCGGGCCTCACGTTTTCCTTTTGCCAGTGAGGAAACTGACCTTCAGACAGGTTAAATGAACTGCACCAACTATGAAGTGGAGGAAAACCAAGTGTGGGATAGAAAGCTCCTTCTCGTAGAAACAGTTGTTGGGTCATCTTCTTTACCCTGAAAGTTTACAACTTGCTACCACAAATACATTCTGAATTGGGGATAGAAGCAAAGAGAGAGTACAAGGGCAGAAGCTAGAGACAGGATTCTTTATGTTTTTCTTTTTTAATTGAAAATAGCCTTGTTTTCATACAGTGTATTCCAATTACAGTTTCTCCTCCTCCAATGTGATCCTGGCTCCCATCCATACAAATACATGCCCTTTTCTTCTATTATTAGGATTCAAACAGGCATCTAAAACTTTAGAAGAATAATATAGCATTAGTAATGAGGAGGAAACTAATAAACAAACAAACAAACAAACAAACAGGAATTAGGCAAAGCAAATAGGCTACCAGAATAAAAAAGAGGAGCCAACTAAAAGCACAAAAACACATACATTCATCTGCATAAAAATCCCATAAATATAGAACACCAGAAACCATCATATAGTCTCAAGAGACCTGTTAGGAGAAAAAGAGAAAAGAAAAGAAAAGAAAAGAAAAGAAAAGAAAAGAAAAGAAAAGAAAAAAAGAAAAAAAGAAAAGAAAAGAAAGAAAAGAAAAAAAAAGAAAAGAAAAAGAGAATCCCAGAGAAAGCAGTATGAGACAAGGAACCTCCAAAAGCAGTAGAGTTTGTTTTATGTTGGCTGGGCATGTGGTCTGCCCTTAAGGAAAGTTTGTATTCCTAAGGGGAACTTTATTGGAGAAAACTAATTTTTATTCCTGAGTGGTTATCAATTGGAGAGAGCTGCTGGGCTAGAAATGGGATTGTGTTTACTTCCCCCCCCCCAGCTCTGTGACCCCATTGTCCTGTGCAGCCCCTGAGAGAGTCCCTGTGAGTTTCTAGGTCAGTCCTACTGTGTTTGGAAGGCCTTGTTTCTGTTATACTCCATCCCTACTGGCTTTTACAATCTTCCTGCCTCCTCCTTCTGAGCTTGGAGGGGAAGGATTCCCCCTTAAAAAAGACATCTCATTTAGAACTTCTTATTTCAAGGTCTCTTACTTTGCATATTGTCTCTCTGTGAGTTCTCTGTGTTTCTTCCCATCTGCTGCAGAATGAAGCTTCTCTGGTGATAGCTGAGGGAGCCAGTGATCTATGAGTATAGTAGTAGGTTGTTAGACATTTTATTGCTATATTACTTTAGCATACCCATAATATTTTGATTTCTCTCATGTCTCTGTCCTATCTAGTCTAAGGTTCTTGGCCACCCAAGCAGTATCATGCATGGGTTCTAGCTCATGAAGTGGGTCCTAAATTCAATTAGATAATGATTTTGTGCAGTCGTGTATTTTGCAAACATGTCACCATTGTAGAGCAAAGGTGCGTAACTAGGTTGGTATTTACCTTTCTCCTCTGGTAGCCCAAAGAGTACTGCCTAGTACCTTGAATGCTAGTCAATAGAAGGGAAGGTTCTAGGTTGATATCAGCTTTACTTCTCCATGTTCAATGACTTGTATTTTTATTGTCTTCAGCAATAAGACCTTACTGTCAGTTTATGGAGACTATCCAAGATTCTTGACAATATGCTGGGTTGTATAGGGATACTATGGCCACTTGGCCAACAACTTGAATAGATGTAACCTATTCCTGGATTTCATTTGGTGATGAGAGATGTCTAGTTGGGCCCAATCTGAAAGTGCCCTCTTCATGTCAAGGATAGGAATTTGAGATCCAGCGATGTCTGTACAAATAATCCTTGTTACATGACCCTATTTTTAATATAGTCACTCTACTCAATGACCCTTAGACCAAGTCCCTTGCCTTGCAACCCATAAAACTCTATTCTTTGTCTAATTCAGCACATCCTATCATTCAATTCTCACTCCATCTTTGGATTTTCAATTCCTTATGAAAATATAAATGCCATATAAAATTTGAATTATATATATGTTGAGCTTTATCCATTGATATGCTTTGGACACTCTAGCTGAGGAACTCTTAAGGGATTGGTGGTAGTCAAATCCTGCTTCCTCTGAACAATTGTCTTAGGAGAATCCTGAACATTTAACATCTGTGTCTTGTGAGTTGATCTAAAGACTTGAACTCACGGGTCTGCGCTAACTTCCTGAATGGAAGCAATTCTCCTGTCAAGCAGAATAGACATCTCTATGATGATATTGAACAAAACTGTTCTTTAAAATTTACTCTTATTTCTGTGGTTTATTCACAGGCATTTCCCTGCATTTCAACAGGCATTTATGGTAAGTGACTTAACATTTAATGGTATTTGTCATTTTGTTGTTGTTGTTGTTGTTGTTGTTGTTGTTTTCATTGCTGTGAAATTGTTGGGGGATAGGTAACAGTTAACTGGAAAAATAAAGGATTCTTCCATGAATTTATTTTGCTGTGACTCAGAGAGACTCAAAATGCATGTCAAATTCCACCAAGGAACCCCAGAGGGTTATTCAGATTGTTTTGTGTTCTTGAATTTGGTTTCATTGAGCATCCAGATGAAATGATTTGACACATGGCATCTCTAAGTCTTTTGTTACATTAAAAAAAATTGTCCTAGCAAAGTTGTCTTCTAAAGTTGTTTTCTTTAATAAAGTCAGATTTTCTCTCAGAAAATGTATAATATAAATAAAGCCTGGCATCTTTGCATTATTGTGAGTTATAAAAAAGCATCAAAATATACAAACATATATATCTGTATCTTAAACTTTTAGTATATCCAAAGAAGTGATTGCTAATAAAAACAAATACTTTTAATAACCTGCAAGTAAAGTATTTTCTTTCCAGCTATTGATAGATTGTTTTAAGTAATGAGAGATGAACTTCTTCTTGACTTAGTATTCCTTTAAAGGCTTCAATTAGAATAAGATGAAAAATGTCCCAGCAAATGAAACAAAGTGACCAAAGACTTGATCATACATTTCAACATTTAAGGCAGGATTTCCTCCTTCTCTTCTGATTGCACTTTAGAAATCAAGATTCCATGCTTTGGAAATGGACAGGTAGGGGCTGGGTTGTCCAAGCCATTTGTCTGTTCTCTTTGTGCCACTCCCTCCTCACAAATGCCCACACAGAAATCTTAACTATTGGCTCAAGAGAAACATTGTTTTCAGGTGGTAATGTGCCCAGTTCCAGACCAGTGTGTAGGGACTGTGGCCAGGTATCATGGCAGACATGGTAGTTTTCATTGTGAGGCCGTTCCTTCATCACAGTCTTGATTTTCCTCAACAACAATAAAACCACAGGGCTGCCTAAACTACACCATTGGACTCTTTGTCTATGATCATGTTAAGCCACTGATCACTTTGTTTCTGAAAAAAAAATATAGTAATTTCCAAAGAGTTATCATAGGGTATGCTGTGAAAAGGAGTGGAGTTTAGCTAGAAAGAAAAAGGAAAAGGAAGATGAGGAGTGACCCGAGAATAGACAGAGAATACCAAGTCCCATCTAATGTAGAGTCATGGCCAGTGTTCTTTCCAGAAGGACAAGAATTCATTCTTAAAAAGATAACATGGCTGGAAATTTTATAAATCATTCAAGTCTTCTCTGAGAGGAGAAGGAACTAGTAAGGACAGTTGGAATTTCAGCAGTGGCTCGTACTAACTTACTGAATGGGTTGGGCTTTACTCATTCTTCTTATTGCTATGATGAAATAGCTGGCAAATATAACTTATTGAAAACAGGGTGTTATTTTGGCTCTTAGTTTGAGAGTATCATCCTTTACGGGGGAGGGGGGAAGGTCTGGTTGTGGGAACACAAGAAAGCTGGTCATATTGCATATATAGTTATGAAACAGAAAGGTAAGTGCTGCTCAGCTAGCATCCTCCTTGTCTTCAGGCTAGGATCCCAATCCCTGAAGCAATGCTGGGTACATTCAGGGTACGACTTTCCTTCTTAGTTGGTATCTATGGGAATACCTCACAGATACATGGAGAGGTGTATTTCCCAGGTAATTCAAAACCCAGTCACGCTGACAATGAAGACTAGTCATTGCTATTGTACCAGGCAAGTGTATCATGGTAGGTCAAAGGATACAGTACTCAAATAATGGTTTCTAATACCAGTTCTCTTTGCTTTGTTAAATCTAGGAATGTGTCTGGAACCCATGGCAGTTAGGACCAGAGACCCATGTTCAGTTTTAATCCATGACATCTATTTCAGTAACTTATAGAAAACTCCAAGATGACATAGTTTATGACCCATTCTACACTAGACACTTTGAAGGACACACCCATTTCCCTTGTGAAAGCAAAGCTTTCTGATTAGTCTTCTATCCCTTGGTGGGACACATATATTGTTAAATGCTTGTTTCCTGTCCCAGTAGTAATTCTTTCTTAATTACTTGCTTAGTTTTACTTCTTTCTTGGTTTCTGAAAGTTTGAATCCATAATGTATTTAAAGGAAGTAGTCTTTGGCTATAAAGGAAAAATAAACTTAAAACAAGAAAAGATAATTTTCAGCATTTGTAGTTCCTTGTACAATTGAGCAAAATTTTAGAATAATCTTAGGTTCCACTTACTGCCATAATGCAATCCATCCTAGATTAATTTTTCATGAAGCCACTTGCTTCAGGATCCCCATCTGCTCAGGGCCTTGGCTTATATTCCATTACTCCTGAGTTCATCTTCGTCCTCCCTCCCTGGAACAATGGGCACTCTCTATGTTCCCTCAAACTCTGGTACTTTCAAACAGAGGGAGAAAAACCAAACCATCTGTGAGTAATGTCCTCAGGTTTATCCGATTTATACACTTTTACATGTTTTAAAGGAACAATTAAGTTTGTAGCAGCTCTGCTTTGGTTTTGATATTCGAAACAATGCCCTTAGGCTTGTGATTCTACTGTCCCAGCTTTCTGAGTACTAGGGTTACAAGTGTAAAACATTATGTCCAACTTGTACAGTTTTTCTTTATGTAATTATTTATATTTTGTCTATTCTTCTATTACTTATAGAAGTAATTTTTGATGAAATACTTGTCAGGACTAGTATTTTTTCCAGATCATCATTTGGTTTCATCCATTCTGATATATCCCCTGTAACTCACATCTAACAATTCTTAGAACACATGGATAACAAGCTCCAAGGCTCCATCTTTTTCTATAAAACACTCCTTTGATATGCATTTCCCTGATGACTAAGGATGTTGAACAATTCTTTAGGTGCTTCTCAGCCATTTGATATTCCTCAGGTGAAAATTCTATTTTAGCTCTGTACACCATTTTTTAATACAGTGATATGGCTCTCTGGAGTCTAATTGAGTTCTTTGTATATCTTGGATACTAGCACTTTGTCCAATGTAGGATTGATAAAGATCTAGTCAGAATGGCTAAGATCAAAAACTCAGGAGAAAACAGGTGTGGGTGAGGATGTAGAGAAAGAAGAACACTCCTCCACTGCTGGTGGGGTTGCAAGCTGGTACAACCATTCTAGAATTCAGTCTGGTAGTTCCTCAGAAAACTGGGCATGATACTACCAGAGGACCCCACTATACCACTCTTGGGCATATACCCAGAAGACTCCCCAGCATATTATAAGGACACATGGTCCACTATGTTCATAGCAGCTCTATTTATAATAGCCAGAAGCTGGAAAGAACCCAACTGTCCCTCAGTGGAGGAATGGATACAGAAAATGTGGTATAGTTACACTATGGAATACTACTCAGCTATTAAAAACAATGAATTTATGAAATTCTTAGACAAATGGGTGGAACTGGAGAATGTCATCCTGAGTAAGGTGACCCAATCACAAAAGAACACACATGGTATGCTCTCACTGATAAGCAGGTATTAGCCCAGAAGCTCAGAATACCCAAGAAACAATTCACATATCAAATGATGCCCAAGAAGAAGGAAGGAGAGACCCCTGGTCCTGGAGACACTCAGTGTAGCAGTATAGGGGAATACCAGGACAGGGAAGCAGGAAGGGGTTGATTGGGGAACTGGGGGAAGGAAGAGGGCTTTTGGGACTTTCAGGGATGGGGGATTCAGGAAAGGGGAAATCATTTGAAATGTAAATAAAGAATATATACAATAAAATATAAAATAAAAGCACTTCTTTATCATACCCGTGAGCCCAGACAGAGGTATCCACACAACAAAGTTGTGTTATCTGCACTATCTCCATCCTTGCTTTCTATCCCATACTATAAGAAGAAACATGCTACACATATTTTAACATGTTGCACTTCAATCTCCAGAAAGCCTTAGAGATTATCCACTTCCTGAAACCTTTTGAGGATTTATACATGAATTATAAACACTTCTTCATGTTATTGTATATAGTTTTCTGTATAAGCTTTATACTCATAGCTAATTTGTATTCTTATTATCATTATTATGATTTCTGTGGTACAAAATGTCAAGCCACTTGTACTTTCTAGACAGGTATTATATCACTAAACTGTACCTTGTAACATATGTAACATATAGGCTTCTTCTACAATCACAATATCCTGATGCATATACTTTGCATAACCCATACCCATCAGGACACCTTGAGCGCATTGATTAGCAAATATTTTTATTGTTGATTGTAATAGTGTCACATAAATTATTTCCTACCTGGAGATATAGAATAATAAATCTTTGATTAGCAAAATAACAGGCAGAGAAAAGTAGTCAGGTGTCACTTTCTTTTTAAGATTTTCTCATATAAAACACAAACATTATACATATGCACATGCTATTATTGGTTGTTTTGCTACATGGATACATTGTTTAATATTCAAATAAGGCCATATATGTCCATCACCTCAAGCATAGTTATGGTCAAAACTTTTAAAATCATTTCTCCTTGCCTTTTGAAATATGTCGTGCCTTGGGTTATCTATAATTACCCTGCCCAAGTGGCATTTTCTTGTTTGGTAAACTCCACTTATTTAGAGAAAAGAAACGTTTCTAAAACATAACCTCAAAATGGAATGGTGTTTATGGTGTTTGTGGATACGACAGGCCAAATGATGACACAGAACTTGCTTATCTGAGAGTCCAGGCTTGTTAAACAGGACATTTCCCTTACCAAGAATCCTCTGTGGTTTGCTACAGCTCCTGGGACTCTAGTCAGAGTGGGATATACAGGCCAGTGGGCTGCGATATTGTGACTTCTGACTTACCTCACCCCACAGGCTGCTCCTATAGAGACTATTAAAATGGACTATTATGTTCCAAACTGAGAACATGACCAAGCCCAGCACTCACAGCTACATGGCCCCAGGAGAAGCCCTCACTCCCACTTCTTTTCCTATTTCTTAACTTTGTGGGGGCAAGCTTTGGAGTGCCCCAGAAACAGGTGAGGACAACAGCTACCCTATGAATCAAGCTGATTTAAGGAAGTGACATGGTTGGAACAGACTGCCTCTTTTGAAGTTTCCCTGGAGGAGAAAGCAGACTTTTACCACAGGGCCTTTCTGAGCTGCTGCCTAAGGTTTGCAGCCCAGCTGCCCATGGCCCCAGACCTCCTGCTGACTCTCAGTATGAAAAGCCTCATTTAGGAAGACACCAAAGAAAAGCCAATGGTACTTTTAGAAAAATAGATCCAGGTGAGGCTAACCCTCTGGATTCCTGTTAAACATTTGAGTTGGCATCCACATTAGTCTCAGAGGGACGGTTCTCAACTTCTCTGATGGACTTTTCAGATCCGATGCGTGCCTTCTGCCCTCTGAGTCCCATTTGGATACTCTGGTGCTAATAAGTTGTTGAAAAAGAAAAAGGTAAAAAGACTAGACATGATACAGAGCAAAGGAATTTTTACTAGAAGCAAATGGCAAAAATAGTTTTAGTCTGTTTTATGAGAATCACTAGAGTTAACTGATATGAAGTCCAGGGAGAAATCTATGTCCATTGAGTACTGGGAAATTGAATAAATAGTCTCTTGGGAGAAAAAGGCAAACATCTGAAGCGTGGTTGTATATGATAGGGTATTTTTAAAGAGGAAGGAATTTTACACAATGAATTATTGGCTGAAACCCTGAGCACAACACTGCTTAGCTGAAGTAGCACCTGTTGCAACTGCTAGAATGCAAGGTCTATTCTTTTCAAAAATCCCTTACCAAATGTTGCTGGCCTGAACTTTCTAACTGAACTCTTCAGTGAGATTTTGGTTCATTTTTCTGCTCCCAATAAGCACAAAGGAAAACAGTGTGATATGTCCTTAAGTTTCCATGTGCATGGTAAATGAGTTTTGTTTTGGTGTGTGTGTGTGTGTGTGTGTGTGTGTGTGTGTGTGTGTGTGTGTGTGTGTTTGGTTGTTTTGTTTTGTTTTGTTGTTTTTGTCAGTGCAGCTGTGGTCTAAATTGGCAGGCATGCCTTGGAAGGGATTGAGGGCACTCCCCCAATGACCATGCTTAGGGCAAGCCAGCCTCTGTGTGCTTTGAATGCTGGCAAATTTGAGAAGGTGTGGCCACTACTGTGGTATAATTCTGAGTTTGCTGGAATGAATAGCCCTCTCTGGTAATGCATTTGGGAACCAAAGGGGGGGGGGATGACTAAAGTAAGAGCGCTTCCTTTCATCTCTGCCACCTACCCTCCTTCTAGATTTTTTTCCCTCTTCCCTTTGATATTTCCATTTGCTTTGAAAACTTCCTTTTAGGTGATCTAATAATGATTTGTCTCCCTTTCATAAAAATCTGCCTTCTGGCACACTAGGATTTTTTTCCTTGTCAAGTTATACCCACTATAGGAAACATTATCACCCTTGGCAATCCCTGACTTAACCACTGCTCCACAAAGCAGATGATATTAGAATCAGTGTAGCTTACTTCCCCTGAGAAAACAAGTTGCTGCTGCCAAACCCTTCTCAATTCCATCCGGTTTGAATGTTCTAGGAGTTAACCATCATGACGCAATAAACAGACCCAGCTTGAGACAACAAAATCACAGCTACTATGGTGCCTCTAACCCTCTGAGGTCTTTTGATTTGGATAGACAATTTCAGCCAGTGTACTCAGAAACACTCTTGTTTACACAACAAGATACAGAGGTCTTTCTTGTGTTTTATGAGTTACAGGGGGTCTCTAAAGTTATAAAAGATATCATAGAAACCCAAAGCAAAACATTAGCCTTATGTCATGTTAGAGAACATTCTCAAGTATCTAACAAAGGTATTGGCTAGTTTACCTTGTATTAAAAAGGCAGTAAGTGTACACGGATGGGGCTCTCTCAGGAGCTCCACTGAAATTGGTTCTGTGGGTACTGAGAACACAGTGGGAAGCTGGCCCACCTTGCTCACTATGCTGCTTCAACTGAACTTAATGATTACCTCAAAAGTGATTTGAGTTGTATTCTATTTATTTATTTATTTATTTATTTACTTACTTACTTACTTATCTATTATTTATTATATTTATTTGTTTATTTATTTATACTCTTTCTGATGTTTAAGTGTGTGCGTTACCTTGTAATTTTGCCAAAGTACAACTCTGACCAGGACTTAAAAGGAAACCATGCTTTACGAACCAACCCTTCCTTTCATGCTACTTATTATGATTATGCTACATTTTGTTTTAAAAAGGACCACCACTAGAAGAAACATTAAAACATGAAGATTTTAAGTATCTAGGAAAACGACTCTAGCAAATCTCAGACCCTGCACATTTCACAGTACACGTGGGTATGCCTTTCAGACACTTTGAAAACTAGAGCATTATCAAGAAGCAGCCCCTTACAGATCTTCTTGGGAGGATTTCATAACTAACCACAAGTCAATGAAATTATTCTTTGATGTAGCAGTCTAGAATGGCTATTCTTGCCTGGTAGTAATGGTACTTATCATTCTTTGTTGTCAATTTGACTGGATTCCAAATCATCTAAACAATACATTTCTGTGTATGTCCATAAGGGTATTTCTATAGAGATCTAACCACCCAGAACCCAACACCACTACCCATGAGCTCATGACCCAGACTGAAGAAGAGAAGTAACAACAACATGCACAGAATCATGAGACATAGTTTTATCTTGGGAGATTGTAGGTTGCATGTTTCAGGTAATTGAGCAGAAAATTATTTCAAACTTCTGTATCCCACACATTTTCTTACCCTAAGTGAAGAGCAGCCATTTACCTTGTTTCTTGAGCATACTTATATCTAAAGGGCAAGTTTCAATAAACATAGCTGAGCTGTCTTGAGAAGTGATTTCAAGAATAATTCTGACAGTTCTTAGAGAAGTCAAGTATGTTTATTTCTTCAGGACAGTTATTTTCATGTCAAGTCCAGTTTTAGTCAATGATTCTATTTTTAAAATATATCTTGGAATCCACTGGAAATGCAGACTTTTATTTAGAGTAAAGCTAAGCTGCTGAGAGAGAGAGAGAGAGAGAGAGAGAGAGAGAGAGAGAGAGAGAGACTAGAGTTCTGTGGCTTACTGAATGTAGATACTTTTCCCGTACTCTTGGCCTACAGGTCCAAATCAAGCATTGTACTTATGAGAAGATTTGTCCTCCTCTGTAATTTAAGGATCTGCGAATGTGCAGTAGGGCCAAGTAGTTACTATGATGTTGTTGATTTCATTGACTTATGTAGCCTGATGTCAGATGTGTCTAACTTTCTGTCTGTCTGTCTGTCTGTCTATCTATCTATCTATCTTTCTATCTATCTATCATCTATCTATCTAATCTAGTTATCATCTATTTATCTCTCTATAATCATCTATCTATATCTATCAAGAGAGAGAACAGACTTTATCCCACTATCCTTGAATACAGACAAATTACTTTGTGAATCTTCCAAACAAGGGAAGGCTTTCAGTGACCAACCTTAATAGAGGGTAAAAGTTTCAACTAGCTTGGAATGCACTGGCATGACTGCAGTTCTGTCACATGAGAAAAAAAAAGAAGAATGCATCTTTACAAATTTCCAGACTTCACTACTCATGGGACATGATAAGTCAATGAACAAAATCAGACACTTCTGGTTAATTTAGGAATAGTGTCACCTAGAGTTCTTGCTTATTTTATAAGAATAGGGTGATAATTTTAATAGCATCCACTTTGTTAGAGTGTCTTTATTGCCTTGAACACTTAGATTTTTAAAACAAGAGGTTTTCTGAAGGCATTTGAACAGTAACCTAAACTTTGATCATTAGCCAGCCCGTTTAAACATTCAGGTCTTGCCTGAGTTACATGTACACCCTTCGTTTCCCATATTTCTTGGAAAAGGCTCAAGGATACTAGTTGATTCTGAAATCCACATGTTGAGGAGATATAAGTAGCAGAACCATTTCCTTTACTGTGATTCTGGTCCTTATTCGAAGAAGTCCTTGGATGAACTCACTGTAATTTCTTCCGTATCACCCCAGTCCTTGAGGTTACATAAAGTATAAACCTACCTTCAGAGATCCTGAGAAGGTAAAGCAGTATCCTGTGAATTTAGGAACTCTGGGAAATGAGATTTGAGAGAACCTGATCATAGAGGAAATATTGCTGCAAGTGTCAATTGTGATATATCACTGTGTAGTTAATTCTTAAAAAGTTTACAACTACATGAAACGTTTTTATACTTATCTCCCCGTTCAGGCAAGATTAACAAGAGTTCCCTGCATGTGACTAAAACTTGACCTGAAATTAACAAAATCAACATGAAGTTACCTCATCTCTCTGATGTGTTCATCCATGTCCATTTTTACATGATATAAATGAATCTGATTTTACCTGGGTCTCCCTTCTAATCAATGGATTTTCTGTATAAAGCCACCTTCCCTTTCATGAAGATTCTATTCTTTTTATCAGGACTTATATCTTGAAGCTGAGCTCTGAGTTCTGTATCTGATTAAGTCCCAGCACCTAAACTGGTGTTGTTGGGTGCAAAGGTGCTCTTAATATGTTATCCCAACAAATAAAACCTAAATAGGAATCTGTAAAACAGTAAGGGAGGCTACCAACACATCCTTTCCATTCCAGAAACCCAGATCAACATTCAGAAAACATTGGAATTTACTACCAATTGATTTCTGTTTAAGAAATAATTTTATTTTTGATTTGATGGGGATAACTAAAATATCAGTTAACAGTTTGCATGGCAATTTTATTAAAATATAACCCACCAACATAGAAGTTTTCCATTTAAAGTGCTTTTAGTTTATTCAGTGAACTATGCAGACATTATCATAATCTAATTTTAGGAAATGTTCATCAGACCCCAGAATGCCCCATATTAGGCATCAAATCCATCTGTGTTTTCTCTCCAAGCCTTAGGCAACTCATCTATTCAGATTCTGCTTCTGCAATATCTATGATAAAAGGAATCAAGAAATACATGGCATTTTATACTCGTTTTAGGTTTTAATTTATCATAATATTTTAGGACTAATCCACATTGTGACATCTCAGTTATTAATATGCTGGTATATGTATGTGGCACATTGCATTTTGCTTACTTATGTAACAGTGAGTGAAATACAGAACTGCAACTGAGAAATTATTCCATGTAACAATCCACACTTGCATTATTGGGTTCCCTTCCCTTTCTTGCCTTTCTCCAAAATCTTCCCTTACTTGATAGCTCTAGAGTCTACTGACCTATAAGGTCTGTGTCATTGTGTGTGATCCAATGCTGTTTATCACTACAGTAGTTTTCTCTCAGGGGTATGTGGGAGACTGGAGAAAAAAAATCCCTTGATCAAAGTGGCCTTGGATATGAATTTCAGGGTCCCTTTGATCTACATTTAAAGGCTAACACATTTTATTATTAGATGTGTGGCCTCAGGTGATCAATTAATCTCTCCATGCCTCAATAATCTAAGCCATCAAATGGAGTTAGTAATGCCAGTAACATAGTTTCGTTGTAAAGATTAAAGTATATAAATGATGAAAGTGTCTTAAGGTTAGACATACAGATATGCATTAGACAATTTGGTTTGCTGATGGTGTCAGTGTTTACATTATTTTTATGCTTACACTGATTGTTATTGTTCTTCCACTGGACTGAGAACTCCTTGCTATATGGAATTTGGGGCTGTGTTGAGTACTATAGCTTAGATTCTGAAGGAAAACCAACACTGGTACTCAGTTGTCTACCATCTGAAGGAGCCTTGAACTCTAACTAGCCATCCCTTATCACAAAAGCCTCTCTGTTGTGTTATTTTGCCTCTGCCTGTGGTTTCTTTGAATAACCATCATCTTCATTTTACCACCATTTGCCTCTACTTGGAGGCCTATGAGTCCAATTGCCTGGAAATTAGACCAGTTATCTCATCATGACCCGGTCACACCATCTTATGTAGCAATTACCACGGGACTAAAATGCTTTCCAATAGAGACAACTTGCTCTTCTTGGTACCCTGCAGTTTATCTAAGCCCTAAAAGGGATATAGAAATATATTTAACTTGTTTGTAAGTGAATTAAAGATTTAGTAGGAGAGACAAACCAGTAATATTCATTTGTGTTCTTGAACGTGAAGTTCTGCTGGGCAGTGGTGGCGCACGCCTTTAGTCCCAGCACTTGGGAGGCAGAGGCAGGTGGATTTCTGAGTTCAAGGCCAGCCTGGACTACAGAGTGAGTTCCAGGACAGCCAGGGCTACACAGAGAAACCCTGTCTTAAAAAAAAATTGAAGTTCTGTGTAGCAATGCAACAGATCCTATGGGTAACACTAAATCACATTTCTCTACAATCATTTAAACTATTCCTTCTTAGGCAACATTGAGAGATATTATCTCAATGCTTGTCTTATAGAGCGAAGATACATATTATTTGTTTTGGTATTCTCAAATACCTCCCCCCACATCCCACAAATACATAGTTTTTCTTTCTAAGAGTGCTAAGATTTCTTTTGGCATTCCCAGCCACTTGAGAAATGATCCTGGACCCTTACTTTCCTGGCTTGGAAAATGGGCCAAAAATATTATGAGTCTTGTCTAGCGACATTCAGCCTAATTAATCTAAGAACTAAGATCACTGCCAGGGTAGGCAACAGGGCAGAGGGGCAAGTATAGAGAATTAGGAATCCATTGGATCTAAGATTTAGGTCTAGAATCATATACTAATTTCATTTACAAATGTCAGTTCCAAGTCTCTTCCTTTTTTTTTTTCCAATTTAATGTGTATTTTTGTTTTGTTTAATTTTTGTGTTTGTTTTAGTCAGGGGTAATTTTACACATGAATGAACTGTATTTACATCATTTCTGTTCTTTCCTCTTTCTGCTCCAACTCCTTCCATGTTCACCCTCCCTCATGTTAGTGTTACCCATATGGTCATGTGTTACAGGTGACCATCTGGGATCAGGTAACCATGAGGAATTGTCCCTGGAAAAAACTTATTCTCCATCTGAGACAGCCATTGTCTCCCTGTAGCTGGTAACCTAGGTCTGGGACTTCGTGAAATTGGGATTCCTTCTTCTGTAGGGAGAAGAGAAAGGAGTTGAACTGAAGAGGTTCCTGATCTTCATAGAGTCCCAATGATTGATGGTCAATAGGAGTTTTCAACTTCTCTAGTATCCACTTTCACTCTTACTTCTGTATCCAAACTGCTGCTTTTAGCCAAATCATGTTTATAAGAACAATCTTGTATCAAGCCATTGGCTTCCCTATTTATAACTTATGACAGCTGAATTAACATGGAAAGTGCCCATACATCCATCTTTCTTTGCATCATCTCAGCATTTCTTGTACTCTATCATCAGAGTGACTGTTAAAGGAAAAGCTGACACTTGACTATTTTCAGGGTACCAGGGCATAGCCTATGCAAGGGAGGATTTTTTTTTTTAGTTGAAAATTGCCTCTATATTCTAAAGCCTGAATATATTGCAATCGTCTTAAAATACTCTCTATATTACTTACTATTTAGCCAATGTTTCAGCCCCATCCAATAAATTGTCTTGTATTATTAACCCTCAGGAAGATGCTCATCCTGTGGTTTACAGTGCTGCTGGCCAACTGCCAAAGGCCCATTCTGAAAAGTCAGGCAGGCATTCTACCAACCTTGTAAATGCCAGTCCCTGCATATAATTACAGAGGCCTGGGAGAATGATCACCAGCAGACAAAGGGCTCTGGGCTTCTGCAAATTCTGAATCCTTTAGCAAGCCAGCAAGACCTGCCTACACTGCCCTAGGGAAAGGTTAGTATCCTAAATTATAGCTGTCTCAACTCTTTCTTCAACTTTACAAATATCTTGTCTTCTCATCAATAGTAAAGAAAGAAATGCACAGCGTTGCTGTTTCTCCATGTTATGTATGGATGGAAATGAGGACTCATCAGCTTTTCCATCCTTCATAAAACAATGAAAACATGTCTCACTGCCAGCATCAAATTGTGATACGCATCTAGGGATCCAAGAGATGTAAAAATAGGCATCTTGCAATGCTTTTCTTAGATTGCTCTGCATATTCTGAAGGCAGAGCTAGGGAACATGTGGTATGTTTTTCAGGGAGAGCAGATGAAGTGTAAGAGGATTTTATAGGAAACATCTTAATGGAGCCCCTCTGCCATCAGACCTCAGTCTGAATTCTGCTCATTACCAGGAAAGATAAGATGTAGGAACTGTCGTGTGGAAAGATGGCAGAGATGAAGGACGTCAGGAAAAGATGGCAATGTTCAGGAGCTGAACAAGTGGGTGCAAACTGATGGCATGGAGGACATTCTAAAACAAACATTGCCTGGCTACTGGATGCACTAAGACATGCTGACCCATCTATACCAAGGGATCTTCTTTGTTTCCCTGGTCTTTCTACCTGGGATTCTTCTTACTATCTTTGTACTTATCAACTGTTTCTGCATTCCAGCTACATCTCACCAGAGACAGTACCTATCTGAGATGCAGTCATAGGGCTAGAGCTCCTATGGGGTTGCTTTGCCCAGTTCTTCATCTTCACTTACCACAGGGCCATCCAAGTTTCCATATAGCTTCTGTTCTAGGCATGAAGCCCAATGCTTCAGGGTGATCCTCTGTTGGATAAACTGCTCCTGGCCTTTTCTATCTCAGTGTCAAGTCTTGTCTGGAGGAGCACCATTTTTAAGATGTCACCTGAAGTATGGTAGTTACTTTAAAAATTCAAAAACAAATTAGGTCTTTTCAAGTGATGCTGTTTATTTGTTTGCTTGCTTGCTTTGCTATGGGGTGAGGTAAGAGTGAAGTCACGTGGAGAAAGGACTAATTATAAGAAATGTCAGTTGTGTTCATGCTATCAATAGAAAGAAAAGTGAATAGAGAATAGCTCAGATTTATGTAAAAATCTTTGTATTTACCCTTATGAGGTGTCAGGACACTGTTTCTCCAGTCTCCAACTTTATATTAACTTAATCCTATTCTGTTCCTTAGCCCTCAGCTCTTTTCTTTATAATACCCTGCCATAGGCTACTGAACTCACCATTTGCATCTTAGATGTTGCAGGTAGGTATGTCCCCAGTAGTAGAGATGTACTGTCCTCAGGATAAGAAAAAAAAAATCAGCAAGGTCTGTGAACCCTCCTATGGTTCCATCTTGTTCCTGAGTTCTTCAACATTTACCTACAGTTGCTGCTATTCTCCCAGTAATCCATGGTTCTTTTGTTTGTTTGTTTGTTTGTTTGTTTGTTTTGTTTTTATTTCTTTTTTTGAGACAGGGTTTCTCTGTGTAGTCCTGGCTGTCCTGGAACTCACTCTGTAGACCAAGCTGGCCTCAAACTCAGAAATCCACCTGCCTCTGCCTCCCAAGTGCTGGGATTAAAGGAATGCACCACCACTGCCCTGCGTGAGCCATGGTTCTATTGAATGCCTCTGTTGTCTGGAGAGTCCTCATAGTCCCATTTTTGTGGGGTCCACCCTTAGCACCACCCTGCGAGGAACAACTTCCCCAAACAGTCTAAGCAGAGCCTTCTGTACTGCCAGCTCTATGGCTCTCCTTTAAAGTTGATTTTACATCTGACAGTTTAGTTGTATTTGTGTGATTGTTTTACAGCTGTTAACGTCTGGATTTGCTTACTCTAGTCCCCAGTGTTTGATAAATGATAGTCAGTATATTCTTGTTAAATGAATGCATAAATTTTCTTGTAAAATAAGATCCACCTCTGTATTCTTTCTTGTAATTGAAATCATATTTGAGCTTTTTTTGACAACAAAATTACAAGGCCTGGTATTACTTTGTGAGAATGTAGATTTTGTTTCCAGTAATCAAGTGGGAAACATTTGGGGGATGACAGCCCATGAGTTGGAGTTTTTATACATTATCCTGTCTTCCTGCTTCCTCCCCTTAGAGAACATGCAACCAGATAAATAGGGTGTTTCTTTTTTCTTCCTTGCAACCATCCTCTAGCAATGTCTCTACAAATGGCCATCTTTTAAAGGGATCATCGCTTAGATCCTTGAAAGGCTTCAAGCAGGTCATCAGACAGCCAGATGGGTTTGTCCATCCAAATTTACCTGTGAAATGTGATCACTCTTTTCTCTTCCACACTCAAATGTGGCAACAGCTGTCTCAACTGTGTTGTCTCAGTAACCTGGGATTATGGATTATCCCTGTCATTTCACTGTCTAGTATGATACCTGAGCAATTGCACATCTGAATAAGTTCCCAGTGTCACTGAAGTGGGTCATCCCAGATCATCCACTGAGCCTTAGCTGATGATTTGATTGGTGGGTTCATGTTCACTACTCAGCCTTGGGAGTTCTTGAGTTAAAAACAAAAAATAAATAAACAAAAGACATTTAACTGGAACATGTGAACACATATGTGAGATATATGTGAGACGGGCTAAGGTTTAGAGGTAAACATTTTTTCATTGAAGTTGTATATACACACATCAAAAGTAATAATGCAGTATAAATGATTGTAGAAAGTATAAGAAAACATCCTTTCCCATTGTAAACTGTTGTTATCTCTCTAGTAAGCAGCCACTCCTAAGTTTCTTGTGTATTAAAAATAAATTTATTTATGTCTGTAAATGTATTAAAAGTTTCAACCCTTTTTCTGTGTCTTATAACGTAGGAAAACCTTCCCATTTCAAGATTATTTATTAAATTCATTTATTACCTTCTAGTAACCTAGTTACAATTTAAATATACAACACATGTATATTTATTTCAAACCATTTATGTTTTCACTTACATATACATATATTATAAATACACAGATGTGGATATATATATATAATTATATATATATATATATATATATATATGTATCACAAGTATATATTTGGTATATGTGTATAAACTTATATGTATACTTATGAATTATATCAAGTATTTAAATATAAATTAAAATATATACCTAAATAAATATTTTCCATTACTTTCCCAAAAAGGAACTTAGGTTTTTATCTCTTTAATACTGGTAAGTGTGAAATAATACAGAAAATCTAGTTGGTAGGTCTTAAGGTCTGATTTTTCATATTTAAGTTTTCCTTTGAATAATTTTTCTCAATTTGTGTTCTTTACAAGATAATAACTTTTTTCAGTGCAGGAAATATGATCTTATTTGCCAGACAAATAAGTAAATTGTGTCATGAAAGGATGAATTGGGCCTGAAGCCCTTTAAACAGTCATACCTCAAGTATTTGTGATATACTGACCTTTTGTAGAACTGTACTAACTACTATCAGTTCCTTGATAATCATGTGAGAAAACAAAGGTGGTGTAGCTACTGTTATTTTCTACTAGCCCATGATTACCAGGCTCAAACATG
Organism: Apodemus sylvaticus; assembly: GCF_947179515.1. Classification (NCBI taxonomy): domain Eukaryota; kingdom Metazoa; phylum Chordata; class Mammalia; order Rodentia; family Muridae; genus Apodemus; species Apodemus sylvaticus. The sequence continues at coordinate 124,817,545 of NC_067476.1, forward strand.
CCAGAAGGCACCAAAGGTACATTTCCTTTGACACTTTTTGGCATAAACTGTGGAGAGAAATCTTTCAAACCTTTCATTAATACCACTCAGATTTAACCGAAAAAGACAATATATTGTGAACCAACAGCATTGACAGCAAAGCTCAGAGTGGCTTCTCCCCCTAGGAGGGTGCCTCATCATCTCATCACCTAGAACAATGAACAACAACAACAACAACAACAACAACAACAACAACAACAAAACCACAAGTCGCCTTCAGTCTTTTCTTCATCTTTAAGAATGTATTCTTTCCCCCCAGGCCTAATCCAGTGTGTCCAGGGCTGTCAGATCTGCAGAAAGGCACTTGTTTGCTGGGCAGGGTGAGCGACTAGCTATAATTGGCAATCCATTTCTCCATTTCCATTGTACAGCCCTCCCTGACAAATTAATCACAATCAAATGTTGGCTGCAGCACGGGGCACCCTATGCAGCAGGGAAGAAAAATGAGGCCTCATGCTGGTCTGACAGCCAAATCTTTCAACTCACCCCTTAGACTGAACAAGGGGACACTGTGGCTTGCCTGTCACTACCATCACTAGCAAACAGACCGCTAGCTAGGCATCTGTGGACTTGGCTAATCAATTAAGGCCTTGCCTGTGGCCCACCCAGGATTTGATCAGTTAGTGCCTTGGAAAAGGGGGAAGGTTTCCCTCCTCCTTTGGACAAAGCATGGGGGAACTTCCTCCGGATCTGAGTGCAGTTTCTGTTTGTTTCTTTGCTTTTTACATAACTGTTGTTTATCTGCAAGGCGAGGTGGTTTTTAGCCAATTCTACTGACTTAAAGGTCATGTTTGGGACAACTTCCCCCATCTAGCACCTAAATAAAACACTGAAAATATCTTTTAAATGTTCTTTGTGGCATTGCCCAGTCCCTCATTAAGTTCATAAGCTATGCCCATAGGAGATACTCTTTGTCTTTCATACTTGTTTTTGGCATAATTTTTATGAAATTATTTACTGTAGAGTAATTTCATACTTGTGCACTGTGTATAGAGCACATCAAGCTCTCCTAGTCTTGCCAGAGTTCCCACTCCTTACTTCAATGTCCTATTTTTCTTAATGACACAGTGTATTGATTTAGTAGTGTTCACATGTGCATGCATGTAGGGCAGTCTGCCAGCACATGGGCAGTCCACCACGGGTCATGCTCCTGAAGATTACTGATTCTCCCTTCCCTGTCAGCCATGAACTGCCAATACTGCCTCACCAGGGTGAGGAGGAATCTCTCCTCTTTTCATGTTGAAATGTTGACTAGTTGGGTCTTATACAAGTCTTGTGCAGACAACTACAGCCACTATGAATGCATGAGTATATGACTCTGACATGTCCAGGAGACACAGTATCACTTCATTCCTCCCTGACCCCTGACAGCCTTGGGAGTAAGAGAATGTACTATGGGTGCTCCATTTCGAAGTGACCCACAGACCTTATTCTCTATCCTTTGACCAACTGCAAATCTCGACATTTGGAAAATAAAAATAAAAACTTCATCAAACGAGAGGTAGGAGCTGTATTAATTTATGAAGATAAGGACAGGTATTTAGAAGGCAGTTTATTACTATGTCCCTTTAGCAAAGTAAGAGCAGTTAGATGTCCTCAAGAGCCTATAGGTTCTCTAGCCTCTGATACTTGATGAGATCAATCATGCCAGGCATAAATTTTTTTCTTTGGAGTAGGTCTTAAATACAATTAGAAATCTGTGGGTGACTCCATAATATTTATGCCATTATTGAAGGAATATGGTATATGTTGCCAGATAGATAGTTATTATACATGGCACATGTAACAAACACTGGGTAAGACTCCTGATGACTTTTCTTCCCTCATCAACATGCATAGCACCTTCCAGTATTATGAAAGCTAGCCAGCAGGAGGAAGATTCTTGGTCAGTGAAGACACCAAGTGTGTGGTGTCTTCAGTAATAGGCTTGCATTATCAAGTTCTGGTGAAAATGCATGGTTCAGTTAGTATTCTGTGCACGTTAGGGACACACTCGAACCCTTCTGACCATTTATTGGAAGGGATATCCCCCTTTGGCACTTTTTTTTGATACCCCCATGACTTCTGGGAAAAGCATTATCACCCTCTCATGCCCTCTATAGGCTGTACATAATTTTAACAAGGTTTCCTGTTTTGATCAAGCTATATGATAGGAAAACCATAAAAAGTGAGGTCTGACATTAAGTAATGGCTAAAAGTAAAAGATAGCTAGGAAAGAGAGACACACACCTGAAGAATAAAGAGAAACTCTATTTTGAAATGCTTTTAGTTTTTGGAAGACAATTGAGGTAATTGAGAAAATGTCATGATGCTGTAAGGCAGGTGCAAGAGTCCATTCTCCTATGTCTCCCTTTTACTGTTGAGGACATGCAATTTAGCTGAATCTCATCAGGCAAAAACAATATCAGCTCTTCTCTCCTAATCAGGTTTACCTTTACTGCTCCTAACCGTAGGCAATAGCATTCACAGCTCCGCCATCTGGCTTTCACAACACTCAGAGCCAGGGTCTTGTGAGTAGGTGGCAGAATGTTTTAATTCCTGGAAAAGCTGTCATTGATCAGACCATGGAATGGAACAGTCACATTTTCTCTAAATTTTCCATTTCACCTCGCCCAGATAACTAAGTATGATGAAGTATAATTAAAACACTGGCTTTTATGAATTTTTAAAGTCATATTTAAAACTTTTCTCATCTCTGAAACTAGTTTGGAAATCTACTTCAGTCTCTATAGACTTAGGACTTGTCTTCCAGAGAACAGTAGAATATTAATCAGGGACTTGTCAAAAAAAACCCACCTTGAACAGACCACTCAGGGCCAACTGTTTTATCAGTAATTCCCCTAAGGATTGGTCCCTCTATTGCATGGAAAAATAAATTGAATGGCCATCATGAGTCTCCCTCAACACCCATCCCAACCTCTGTCCCTTCTTTTCTCCCTCTCCCTCCATCTTCATATGTGATACTTCTCTAAGGGATTTCCAGAAATGGGGGCATTCCAGTTCTCAATGAAGGACGCCATAGTTTAGCTCCTCTGTCTCGCTCTCCCTGACCCCCACCAACTCACTATTCAAATCATATATGAGTAAAACACTACACTAATTTATGAGACACAATATCCAAGTATGATGATGTGGTTTTAGAATTTTATGTACACAGTATGTTCTGGTTGAAACTAATATGTCTGTAAGAAACAGGTGACTGTTTATTTAGAGATGTAGTTACTCTTTATGACATTTGACACATAATGTATTATTTATAATCTTTATGAATATATAAATATCATGACAGATTAGTAAGTACACACACACACACACACACACACAGAGAGAGAGAGAGAGAGAGAGAGAGAGGGAGGGAGGGATACAGAGCAGAGACTAAATGGCTATGCAGCTAAGACTCATCAGCCTTCTCTTCCTTATGTATACTGAAAACTGTCTCAGTAATAGATATCAGGACATTGACACATAGTTTCAGATCTTAGACAGGTCCATGACTTAGGCTATAGTTTCTACTCATAGTTTTACTGCAAGTTACTGAAGTTTACCCAGCAAGCTACATGTATATCAATGGCTTTATGTTCTTCTTTCCCGGAGTAGATACCAGTAAAGAAAGCTTTACGCTTCAAGAATCAATACACACAGACATCTATGATGGTTTTGCTATAGTTTGGATGAAACCTGAAACCATTAACTGTTCTAACATTGACTGAGTTTTTTTCACAATCCGTACTTTAGGAACCAGATCATGACAGGGCTTTGAAAATGAGTTCTGTCAAGGAAATTGTCCATTTCCTCCAGATTCTCCAGTTGTGTTGAGTACAGGCTCTTGTAGTAGGATCTGATGATTTTTTGGATTTCCTCAGTTTCCGTTGTTATCTCTCCCTTTTCATTTCTAAGTTTGTTAATTTGGATACTTTCTCTGTGCCCTTTGGTCAGTCTGGCTAAGGGTTTATCTATCTTGTTGATTTTCTCAAAGAACCAGCTCCTGGTTTTGTTGATTTTTTTGTATGGTTCTCTTTGTTTCTACTTGATTGATTTCGGCCCTGAGTTTGATGATTTCCTGCCTTCTACTCCTCCTGGGCGAAATAGCTTCTTTTTATTCTAGGGCTTTCAGGTGTGTCATTAAGCTGGTAATGTATGCTCTCTCCATTTTCTTTTTGGAGGCACTCAGGGCTATGAGTTTTCCTCTTAGCACTGCTTTCATTGTGTCCCATAGATTTGGGTATGTTGTATTTTCATTTTCATTGTGTTCTAAAAAGTCTTTAATTTCTTTCTTTATTTCTTCCTTGACCAAGGTATCATTGAGTAGAGTATTGTTCAGTTTCCATGTGTATGTGGGTTTTCTGTTGTTTCTGTTGCTATTGAAGACCACTTTTACTCCATAGTGATCAGATAGGAGGCATGGGATTAGTTCTATCTTCTTATATTTGTTGAGGTCTGTCTTGTGACCAATTATATAGTCGATTTTGGAGAAGGTACCATGAGGTGCTGAGAAAAAGGTATATTCTTTTGTTTTAGGATAGAATGTTCTATATATATCTGTTTGGTCCAAGGGCAAATATCCAATATATATAAAGAACTCAAGAAATTAGACTCCAGAAAACCAAACAACCCTATTAAAAATGGGGTACAGAGTTAAACAAAGAATTCTCACCCGAAGAACTTCGGATGGCGGAGAAGCATCTTAAAAAATGCTCAACTTCATTAGTCATTAGGGAAATGCAAATCAAAACAACCCTAAGATTTCATCTTACACCAGTCAGAATGGCTAAGATTAAAAATTCAGGAGACAGCAGGTGTTGGAGAGGGTGTGGAGAAAGAGGAACACTCCTCCACTGCTGGTGGGGTTGCAAATTGGTACAACCACTCTGGAAATCAGTCTGGCGGTTCCTCCAAAAACTGGGCACCTCACTTCCAGAAGATCCTGCTATACCACTCCTGGGCATATACCCAGAAGACTCCCCACCATGTAATAAGGATACATGTTCTACTATGTTCATAGCAGCCCTATTTATAATTGCCAGATGCTGGAAAGAAACCAGGTATCCCTCAACAGAAGAGTGGATGCAAAAAATGTGGTATATCTACACAATGGAGTACTATTCAGCCATTAGAAACAATGAATTCATGAAATTCTTAGGCAAATGGATGGAGCTAGAGAATATCATACTAAGTGAGGTAACCCAGACTCAAAAGGTGACTCATGGTATGCACTCACTAATAAGTGGATATTAACCTAGAAAACTGGAATACCCAAAACATAATCCACACATCAAATGAGGTACAAGAAGAAAGGAGGAGTGGCCCCTGGTTCTGGAAAGACTCAGTGAAACAGTATTCGGCAAAACCAGAACGGGGAAGTGGGAAGGGGTGGGTGGGAGGACAGGGGAAGAGAAGGGGGCTTACAGGACTTTCGGGGAGTGGGGGGGCTAGAAAAGGGAAATCATTTGAAGTGTAAATAAATTATATCGAATAAAAAATTCATCCAAAAAAAAAAATAAAAGAAGCTCAAAGGATCATGGAGATGGTCATGTTGCAGAAAGAAAACATCGTTGTAAATAAATGTATTAACTAATGAAAAAAAAAAAGAAAATGAGTTCTGGGTTTATGGAGAAAAGATATGTCTCTAGTCAGTTACCAGTGGAAGAGGAGCTATGGAGGAATGCATTGTAGTGGGTTTTCAGTTGACACATATGTACGATCAAAGTTTTTGAATCATTTTAGTTTTAATTATAATGTTTGTTTGCCTGTATCTTTAGTGAAAACAACTTGGTATTAGATCAGTATGTTTATTCATTTCTCCTTAATGGGCTGTAAACTTTGTATACTAGTGTCAAGTTATGTGGACACCCGTCCTTGAGTTCATCTCCTCTCATATGTGGTCTCAGCCACAAATGCTATTTTCCATTTCTCCCAAACACACACACACACACACACACACATTCTGTTTACACACACATATACACAATTATATTACATATCATATATATTTATTTTAAGTATCCTTTCGGTTTCTTTTTTTTTTTTAACTTTATGAAAATCTACCTAGGTTCCTAACACTTCCTATAAAGAGCAGATGTGCAATTAGAGGGTAACTAGATGTAGCAAGGAACTGATTAATCACATTGTATATGGATACCGAATGATCACTCACCTCTGACTTTCCATTACTTCTGTATTAAATGTCATGTTTACATTATTACTCTTATTGTCTAAAAGGATTGGTGTGTCAAACACTGTTGTGCTTCCGGATGAGGCATCTGGTGCTAGGCCATGCAGGGTCTGTGAAAATTAGTTGGGATAGCAGCCTGACATAAAGATTGTCCTCTGAGACAATAGAATTATACACCATTGGTTTGGTGGGGTCGGGGCTTGATAATTATGTACTTCCTGAGTCATCAGGCTTCATTGAAAGCAGTAAAAAGTAATTTCTCAGTCATCAATGAACCCATTTAACAGAAAAAAGGTATAATACTCAGCCTTCCAATTCCTAACCAACAGCATTACCTGTGACCATATTGATCTCACTTTTCTATAATTTGATTTAATGCAGATTCTAGTTAGTAATATGCAATGTAGTAATTTGGGGGTCTGATAATTGAAATGCCATTGTGTTATTGAATACAGATAATTAGAGGCAGGGATAAAACTGTCACTAGAATCTAAGCATCCCAGAACATTGAACTCATGATAAATCAGACAACAAGAACCATTTAGATGTGTCATGTATATGCAGGCCCTTGGGTCACCAATCTTAATAAAACCAATAATGTAACTCTTCCTCAAAAAGTGGGGTATGGAGCTAAACAAAGAATTTTCACATGAAGAACTTCGGAGGGCTGAGAAACACCTTAGGAAATGTTCAACATCATTAATCATTAGGGAAATACAAATCAAAACAACCTTGAGATTTCACCTCACCCCAGTCAGAATGGCTAAGGTCAAAAACTTAGAAGACAGCAGGTGTTGGTGAGGATGTAGAGAAAGAGGAACACTCCTCCACTGCTGGTGGGATCGCAAGAAGGTGCAACCACTTTGGAAATAAGTCTGGCAGTTCCTCAGAAAACTGGGCATGTCACTTCCTGAGGACACTGTTATACCACTCCTGGGCATATACCCAGAGGATTCTTCAGCATGTAATAAGGACACATGCTCCACTATGTTCATAGCAGCCCTATTTGTAGTAGCCAGAAGCTGGAAAGAACCCAGGTATCCTTCAACGGAGGAATGGATACAAAAAAATGTGGTATATTTACACAATGGAGTACTATTCAGCCATTAGAAACAATGAATTCATGAAATTCTTAGACAAATGGATGGAGCTGAAGAACATCATATTAAGTGAGGTAACCCAGTCTCAAAAGATCAATCATGGTATGCACTCACTGATAAGTGGATATTAGCCTAGAAACTTTGAATACACAAGACATAATCCACATATTAAATGATGTCCAAAAAGAATGGAGGAGTGTCCCCTGGTTCTGGAAAGACTCAGTGCAAGAGTATAGGGGAATTCCAGAACAGGGGGAGGGAAGAGGGCTTATGGGACTTTCGGGGAGTGGGGACCCAGAAAAGGGGAAATCATTTGAAATGTAAAAAAAAAAAATATATCAATAAATAAAAAAAAAGAACTGCAAAAAAAACCCCCCAAAAAAACACTGACATTTGGGTTTTATGTGTAAGAATTTTGCTGTTGAGATGCTATATGACTTTGAGCTAACAACTATCATATGTTTTCACGAAGGCCAGCCTGTGAATAGTACAGTTGTGAAATCTGATGTGTATTCTGAAGAATAATTAAGTACTTGGGCTTTTATAGCAGGATCAGCCTCATTACCATTTCTTCCTCTTTTGTAACCTCAGTGCTCAGTTTTCCTACAAGGATTATAACCTGCTTCATGCCGGCTGACCTCTCATTTTAACTTATTTTTAACAGAAGAATTGACTGACATTTTCATCGGTCAGACTGGCTCCCCTCATAAATCTGTAAAGTAAAAATGAGCTTTCTACAGTGTGAAATATCTCTTTTATGAGCCTAATAGAAAACCAGAAAGTCCAAGGAGTAGCTTTGTTGACCTCATCAAATATTTGCCACAGGATGTCTCTGGAAAAGTGAGTTTTCTCATTCCTTTCTAGGGAACTGTGCTTGTTTTATGATGGTTGTGAAATTTGACAGTAATTGCTGGGACAACTGGAATCCTGCACTCAGATATGGGGCCTAAAGAACTCTTAGAGCACCTAAAACAGGAGCATCTTCTTGCACTATCTGATCCATCTATTTTTACATCAGTCATTCTCTGGCTTCTTAGGCCACCAAGTCTTCAGAAAATAAGCCCATTGCTTCCCAGCTTCCAGATCTTTGTGTACCATTTCTTTCTCAAAGAGCACCTTTGTATATAGGATGTCTCATAAAAACTTCAAAATCTACTTTATCTCTCCATGCACGACTATCCCCCCGGGATTTAGACTTCCTGGGCATTCCCATTGCTGTTGGCTATGTGGGAACACAGGTTTGGAAATTCTTTTTTTTTTTAAATATTTTTATTTTCTATATTTTTTGTTTACGTTCCAAATGATTTCCCCTTTCCCAGATCCCCCCTCCCCATATGTCCCATAAACCTTCTTCTCTCCATCCATTCTCCAATCACCTCCCTCCTTTTTTTCTCTGTCCTTATATTCCCCTCCAATGCTAGATCAATCCTTTCCAGGATCAGGACCTTATCCATTCTTCTTCATGGGAGTCATTTGTTATGTGATTTGTGCCTTGGGTATTCAGGCTTACTGCTCAGAGTCACCGTCGGTTATCTGTGATGTAAATGGCATGATGTAGCTAGACAACAAGGTCTTGAAAGGCAATGAATGGTATCTCTAAGTCATTGAACTTAGGTGTGACCTGCTCATGAGTGCTGTGTCTTCCTGGGGACTCCGATGCTGAGTTGGATCAGGAGAGCATGAGCTGGAAGATGTGAAATTTCACTTTCTCTCTGTAGTCATCCCACTTTGATTTTCAGATCTCACGTTTTACAAGGCACAGTTGCCCTTCCATCACTTCATTTTGTCTGATCTTGGGCTGACAGGCTAGTACTTGCTATGAGTGAAGCTGTGAAGGGGAAATAAAATCCATTTTTCACTTTTCTTTTCCTTTTAAAAGAATGTCTGATTTGGAATGCCTCCCTGTGCTGGATTTAAGAATTAATGAAAATAACTATGGTTGCTAGCATTAACATATATTTTCTGAGTTTCTAGTGCTGACATTATTTTTCTGTCTCTTGTGATGTTATCAGTGGTAACTGGGATTTTGCAGAGATTTTAAACCTTGGCTATTCTGTATTTCAGATGCTGCCATTCTGAGAAGCTAAAACTGTGTAATGATAGAAATTAAAGTTCATAATACCTTTTGTTGCTCAAATCAGACAAACTGAATTGGCCATCATCTCTTTATTCTTTCTGATGGCTTCTTGAGCAATCAGGCACAATATCACAAGGATACACATTGGTGTCATGTAATTGGACCCTATAGATGCTGAACAGCTTAAAGACTCTAGGGGAAAAATAAATCCATTGTGTTTCCTACATGGAGAATGAAATGACCCATGAATTTGGAAATGAAGGCTATCTCAGTGTGACTCCAGTACCATTCACTGTGTCCACAAGCCAGAATATGACATCACCTTAATAAGATGGTGAAATATATTACCATACTTCCCTGCCTCTTGCTGGAGTACCCCCTACCTTCTGTCATTTCTCCATCTTACAGCTAATACATTGAGGTACTCAGACATCTGTTAGCATACTTTAGTTTCAGCTCAGTAAGTCTCAGGTCCCTAGAACAGTCTGGTATCCTGTAATGATTCATGCCTCTGAAGTGGCATAGACAAGGTATCACACCATATCTCTTTCTAGTTGTGCTTCTATCCTCTGTAAAACAGAGATAACAGAACCTAACAGAACTGCTCAGTCTGAACATTTAATAAAAATAAAGAACATGTAGAAGTGCCTTAGGCTACCACGGATGCTTCGGGAACCCTTCCCCTGCAAACGCACATATTCTCAGATAGCATTCTCTTGTATATCAAGGATGTCAGAACAGACAGATCACATAGGCACCAACTCACAAAAAGGAAATGGATTCTATCTTTCCCATGGGAAGTTCCTTTCCACAATGAGACTATGGCCTCGTTTCTCTGGTCAACAGAGGTTGGCATTTGGATTCCCCCAAGAAAATTAACCTCAGTTTTGCCAAACTGCTGAAATACGTATGGAAAGGCACCATCTGTGGTAAGGGTAAGGACATGAACAGGGATGTGCATAAAGATCCATTTAAATAATAGCATGCTTTTTTGAGGAACACGATTGGACCAACAACATTTTATCTACAAAACTTAGAAGGTTCTTTTAGACAGAGGTAATAGGTGGTTGTAAAAGGATCTTCTTCTTGTTCAGTGGGAGCTCAACGAATGTTTCATGAGATTAACATTGGTGACATTCATCTAAGCCTTTCAAAGTTCCTCAGATATTTTTAGAGTTCCTGCTTCACTGTATATAGAGCCTAACCTAACAGCTCTGATCAGGGAAAAATCTGGGAGCTTTGCAACAGTTTAGTGATACATTCCTTCATCTGTACCTGGACATCTGTCTTCATACCGCTAGTACTCTGTGCTGTGTGACATCAATGAACCCTCAGACCTAAAGCTGATGTCTAAAGTCTTGAAAAGTAATTAGCAAGTTCTACTTGTCAGCTTATATATTACAGAAAGTGCTTGATAGGAAAAACAAAGGCAAGATTGGTACCTGGAGGAAACTCATAGGGAAGAGGAAGTCAGAGGGCAAAAAAGACTTTATTATTATCAAGATTAATTTCTAATTTTATTTATGAATATGTGTGTGTGTGTGTGTGTGTGCCTCTGTGTGTAAGGGTCCCCATAGTCCTCTAGAAGTGGAGTTGGAGGCATTTTCTGAGTTATCCAACATGCATTTTCCCACTCAAGTGTGGTTCCTCTGGAAGAACATCAAGCACGCTTAAAAATTGTCTTATCTCTTCATTTCTTAAGAGAATCGTATCTTGAAAGTCTACTATTTATAGGTAAAACACTTAATTCCTTTTTATAGTAATGAAAATTTACATTAAGAATAAAAATGGGTTCTATTCTATATATTCTCTTTGCAATCTTCCCAAGCCTCCATATCTTCCAGTCTTCTCACTCCCACTCTTTTGATGTGCAGAGAGGTCAGTGCATGTTCATGTCCACTAAGAAAGTAATGCATCAAAATGAAGAAGATGTGTGGCCTATGAGTAGAGAGGTCAGAAACTCAGTTGCAGGGTCCACATATGAAGTAGTTACTAAACATCACAGACTGTTTTCCTGGCTGTCCATTTACAGACATCCTTTGTGTCTCTCCTGGGATGTTAATCTCTCTCTATTGTAAACTAATAATTCTTCAAGAGTGCTGACAAATTGAATGTTCTGAAAATTCTAAAGACTTCCAGTGGCCTGCCAAGTTTTTGAGAAGTATCAGGAAGCCAGGTGAGAGTATATGAAGTAGAGTACAAAATTAGTGAGGGTCTGTAGCATCTAGAAGACACAGAGACATGATCTTTTCAAGGCAGTTTCCTTCTCTTGGAAACTTATGGCCAAGGGGGATCCTCAGACAGGGGACACTACATTTATTCAGATGACAAACACTTGCATTTCAGTTTGTCTGCATTTTTACCACACAAAACTTGCTGGCCACTATTTCAGTAATTCTAATATGGCCCATCCCTAGTCAGAAATGTCTTATGTGTGAGCTAGGAATACTCTGGTAATTTATGTAGGAAAGCCTAGGACAGATCAGGAAGCCAGCTCTAGGGTTACTCTTCAGCCTTAGAGATTAATTTATGATTGAACACAAATTTGGTTCCCTCAAGTAATAGGTTTGAGAAGCTATAGTACAGACATACCACTTATGCTACAGTTGACCCTCAGACAGTTTAAACTTGCGTTGGTAATTTCCTGAATGTGTCCTGCTACCACTTGAACCAAGAGAGATGTTCAAAGAAGTTTAATTTAAGATGATGCCAGATATGATGTCATGAGTTTCTGGATCATGCAGGACTGAAGTCAGCAATGCTTGAATATTTTAGTTACGTCAGTATATCTCTTTTCTTGTTCAAGCCAGTTGGAACTGGTTCATTTGTCACTTATATATAGCCTTATTAATTCTAAGGACACAAAGTCCCCATCTGAAAATTCTTTATGGATATATTATTACATTGATTTCCAGGTGTGAGGATGGCTTCCTGCTGTGGTAAACTAATAAAAAAAGTCAGTTTTCTTCACTAACTCCTTGATTGTTTAACTGTTTTCTTTCTCTTATGAAGATTCATTCTGTTTATATGGGAAATTGCTATTGCCTTAATTTGCTTATTTTCCTTGATTTATTTTTAAACACCTTCTCTGTATTTTATTCCAAATATAAGGTTCTAGCTCCTTGATTTTTACTCTGCTTTCTGAAACAGTTCCATGATTTTCAAGAACCATTTATCAGAACAGACAAAACATGTTTTCTAATTGCATGGTTTCCTTTAAACAGTCTTGTGGGGGGAGGGCATATGTCAAAACATTGTTAGGACTCCCTTACAAGGAGTTCACAAATGCACCCAAATGGAGTTTGAAACTTAGTGTGAGACAAAGCTAGCATTTGGACTCAAATGGAGAATCACTGTGTTAGTTTGGGCTCTCTAGAGGAACAGAAATAATAGAATGAATATATTTATATTCAATATAAAAATAATATATATTTAAAGGGGATTTCTTAGATTGACTTACAGACATGGTCAGTCTAATCGACCAAGGGATGTCTCAAAACAGAATGGGCAAGAATTAGTCAGTTATTCAGTCTACAAGGCTAGATGTCTCATCTGCTCTTTGGGCTATGTTAGAATCTTAAAGAAGTATATTCTAATGCCTCAGACACATAGTAGATGAACTTACCAGTAAGAGTGAGAAAGCATGCAAATAAGCAAAAGGTTCTTTCTTACCTGTGCTGTGTGGGCCAGATTTTAGGTGGGTCTTCACATCTCAACTGATCCAAGTTTAGATGCATGTCAGATGATGAAATCAATTCCTCACAAGTTTTAGTTGACTCCAGAGGTACTAATGTTGACAAACAAGATTAGCCATTACAATAACTTATTTATTTAATGAATCCTGTTGACATATTCAAATACATCATGAGAAGCAACAAAACAGAATGCTTAAGTTATAACTGGATAAATCATGTATTTAATCTCTTTCTCTCTGTAGTGTGTGTGTGTGTGTGTGTGTGTGTGTGCGCACGCACATACCACAGTGTGTATGTGGAGGTCACAAGACAACGTGGAGGAGTCAGTTCACTTCCATATAGGGATTAAACTCAACTTATTTGGCTTAGCAATAGCTGTCTTTATTCATGATCATATTATTGGTCCAAATAATACACCTTTTAATAAATAAAATCCTTAATATAAATTTGAGAACAATGCTGATATTTTGTGGGTGGGTAGATTTATCAATTGATAAAATATTAAAATTCTAACCTGCAAAGGAAAAAGGGGGGATTTCATTAGAATGAAGTGGAAATGTAAGTACAATAGTCATACAGGTTAAATATGAAAGAACAATAAACACATAAAAGGATCTCTAATTCTCTAGAACACACACATATACACACACACAGGATTTTACTTTGGCCATTGAACAAAATGACTAAAGATTGATATTGACCACTGATTCAAAACAACAAAAGCAAACAAACAAAACAACAACAAACAAAATCCCATACTCTGAGATAATGCAGAATATAAAATGCATTTTGATTGCTTGGTTTTGGAAAATTAATATTAACTTTTAAAGTTCAAAGTTTGAATGCCGTTCAAGACAAGAAATCTTGCTAAGTGAAATTTTCTTTTTGGAAAAACACATAATAACATGTGAGGAAATATTTCCCATAATTGAGATAACTTGAGCCTACAAAAGCAACTCAAAGAAAGGGACTTATTTTGGCTGACAGTTTGAGAGCATGGTCCGTTATGGTGGGGAAGTTGTGGCATCTGGAACTTGAGGCAGCTGCTCAAGTTGCCTCTGCAGTTAGGAAGCAGAAAATAGTGAATGCTCATTCAACTAGTCTTCTCCTTTTTAAATACACCAGGGTGTGAGTACAGTGAATGGTACCATGCTTTTGGAGGGTGGGTTTCCCACCTCAGTTAACTTAGTCACCATAATCTCATTGGCTTGCCCAGAATCTAATATAATCTATATAATCCCTCACGAGTATACCCAGAGGCTTGTCTCCTCTAGCCCATGTCAAGTTGATAATATTAACCACAACAAACAACTAACAAGTTGTATAGTAATAGTTATGTTATAGTTTTGATGTGAAAAATACACATATAGAATAAGTTCTTTTTTAAATTTTATTCGATATACTTTTTATTTACATTTCTAATGATTTCCCCTTTTCTGGTTCCCCACTCCCCGAAAGTCACATAGGCCCCCTTCCCTCCCTCTGTTCTCCCACCCATCCCTTCCCACTTCCCTGTTCTGGTTTTGTCTTATACTGCCACACTGGGTCTTTCCAGAACTAGGGGCCACTGCTCCGTTCTTCTTGTACCTCATTTGAAGTGTGGATTGTGCTTTGCATATTCGAGTTTTCCAAGCTAATATCCACTTATTAGTGAGTGCATACCATGATTGATCTTTTGAGACTGGGTTACCTCACTTAGTATGATGTTCTCCAGCTCCATCCATTTGCCTAAGAATTTCATGAATTCATTGTTTCTAATGGCTGAATAGTACTCCATTGTGTAGATAAACCACATTTTTGCATCCATTCTTCTGTTGAGGGATACCTGTGTTCTTTCCAGCTTCTGGCTATTATGAATAGGGCTGCTATGAACATAGTGGAACATATATCCTTATTATATGCTGGGAAATCCTCTGGGTATATGCCCAGGAGTGGTATAGCAGGATCTTTCGGAAGTGACATGCCCAGTTTTCTGAGGGACTGCCAGAATGATTTCCAGAGTGGTTGTACTAATTTGCAACCCCACCAGCACTGGAGGAGTGTTCCTCTTTCTCCAGATCCTCGCCAACATCTGCTGTCTCCTGAGTTTTTAATCTTAGCCATTCTGACTGGTGTAAGGTGAAATCTCAGGGTTATTTTGATTTGCATTTCCCTGATGATTAGTGAAGTTGAGCATTTTTTAAGATGCTTCTCCACCATCCGAAGTTCTTCAGGTGAGAATTCTTTGTTTAACTCTGTACCCCATTTTTAATATGGTTATTTGGTTTTCTGGGGTCTAACTTCTTGAGTTCTTTGTATATATTGGATATTAGCCCTCTATCTGATGTAGGGTTGGTGAAGATCTTTTCCCAATTTGTTGGTTGCCGATTTGTCCTTTTGATGGTGTCCTTTGCTTTACAGAAACTTTGTAGTTTTATGAGGTCCCATTTGTCAATTCTTGATCTTAGAGCATAAGCTATTGGTGTTCTGTTCAGGAACTTTCCCCCTGTACCGATGTCCTCAAGGGTCTTCCCCAGTTTCTTTTCTATTAGCTTCAGAGTGACTGGCTTTATGTGGAGGTCCTTGATCCATTTGGAATTGAGCTTAATACAAGGAGACAAGGATGGATCAATTTGCATTCTTCTGCATGCTGACCTCCAGTTGAACCAGCACCATTTGTTGAAAAGGCTATCCTTTTTCCATTGGATGTTTTCAGCCCCTTTGTCGAGGATCAAGTGGCCATAGGTGTGTGGGTTCATTTCTTCATCTTCAATCCTGTTCCATTGATCCTCCTGCCTGTCACTGTACCAATACCATGCAGTTTTTAACACTATTGCTTGGTAATATTGCTTGAGGTCAGGGATACTGATTCCCCCAGAATTTTTCTTGCTGTTGAGAATAGTTTTAGCTATCCTGGGTCTTTTGTTATTCCAGATGTATTTGTGAATTGCTCTTTTAACTATATTAATCCTGCCAATCCATGAGCATGGGAGGTTTTTCCATTTTTTGAGGTCTTCCTCTATTTTCTTCTTCAGAGTCTTGAAGTTCTTGTCATATAGATCTTTCACGTGTTTGGTAAGAGTCACCCCAAGGTACTTTATACTGTTTGTAGCTATTGTGAAGGGTGTCATTTCCCTAATTTCTTTCTCAGCCTGCTTATCCTTTGAGTATAGGAAGGCCACTGATTTGCTTGAGTTGATTTTATAACCTGCCACTTTGCTGAAGTTGTTTATCAGCTGTAGGAGTTCTCTAGTGGAATATTTTGGGTCACTTAGGTAGACTATCATATCATCTGCAAATAATGATAGTTTGAATTCTTCCTTTCCAATTTGTATCCTTTCGACCTCCTTATGTTGTCTAATTGCCCGAGCTAGTACCTCAAGTACAATATTGAAAAGATAAGGAGAAAGGGGGCATCCCTGTCTAGTCCCTGATTTTAGTGGGATTGCTTCAAGTTTCTCTCCATTTAGTTTGATGTTGGCTACCGGTTTGCTGTATATTGCTTTTACTATGTTTAGGTATGGGCCTTGAATTCCTGTTCTTTCCAAGACTTTAAGCATGAAAGGATGCTGAATTTTGTCAAATGCTTTTTCAGCATCCAATGAAATGACCATGTGGTTTTTTTCTTTGAGTTTGTTTATGTAGTGGATTACATTGATGGATTTCCGTATATTGAACCAACCCTGCATTCCCGGGATAAAGCCTACTTGATCATGGTGGATGATCGTTTTGATGTGTTCTTGGATTCGGTTGGCAAGAATTTTATTGAGTATTTTTGCATCGATGTTCATAAGGGAAATTGGTCTGAAGTTCTCTTTCTTTGTTGGATCTTTGTGTGGTTTTGGTATCAGCGTAATTGTGGCTTCGTAGAAGGAGTTGGATAGTGTTCCTTCTGTTTCTATTTTGTGGAATAGTTTGAAGAGTATTGGTGTTAGGTCTTCTTTGAAGGTCTGATAGAATTCTGCACTGAAGCCATCTGGTCCTGTGCTTTTTTTGGTTGGAAGGCTTTCTATGACCCCTTCTATTTCTTTAGGGGTTATGGGACTATTTAGATGATCTATTTGGTCCTTATTTAATTTTGGTATTTGGTATCTCTCTAGGAAATTGTCCATTTCCTCCAGATTCTCTAGTTGTGTTGATTATAGGCTTTTGTAGTAGGATCTGCTGATTTTTTTAATTTCCTCAGTTTCTCTTGTTATATCCCCCTTTTCATTTCTAATTTTGTTAATTTGGAAGCTTTCTCTCTGCCCTTTGGTCAGTCTGGCTAAGGGTTTATCTATCTTGTTGATTTTCCCAAAAAAAAAAAAAAAAAAAAAAAAAAAAAAAAAAAAAAAAACAGCTTCTGGATTCCTTGATTCTTTGTATGGTTCTCTTTGTTTCCACTTGACTGATTTCAGCTCTGAGTTTGATGATTTCATGTCTTCTACTCCTCCTGGGTGAATTGGCTTCTTTTTGTTCCAGGGCTTTCAGGTGTGTCCTTAAGCTGCTAATGTATGCACTCTCCATTTTCTTTTTGGAGGCACTCAGGGCTATGAGTTTTCCTCTTAGCACTGCTTTCATTGTGTCCCAAAGATTTGGGTATGTTGTTCCTTCATTTTCATTAAATTCTAAAAAGTCTCTGATTTCTTTATTTCTTCTTTGGCCAAGAAAATGTAGAAATTTTAGGATCTATAGGGTACGAATTTCATTACAGAAATTAAGGGCTCAGTCTTCTCTATGCATATTGATTTGGGAAGATGTCTCTGATATATTTCCAACCTGAAAAGCAAGGGCTAATATCTAATATATACAAAGAACTCAAGAAAGTAGAACCCAGAGAACCAAAAACCCCATTAAAAAGTGGGGTACGGAGCTAAACAAAGAATTTTCACAAAGAATTTTCACATGAAGAACTTCGGAGAGCTGAGAAACACCTTAAGAAATGTTCAACATCATTAATAATTAGGGAAATGCAAAACAAAAAAACCCTGAGATTTCACCTCACACCAGTCAGAATAGCTAAGGTCAAAAACTCAGGAGACAGCAGGTGTTGGCGAGGATGTGGAGAAAGAGGAACACTCTTCCACTGCTGGTGGGATTGCAAGATGGTACAACCACTTTGGAAATCAGTCTGGCGGTTCCTCAGAAAACTGGGCATGACACTTCCTGAGGACCCTGTTATACCACTCCTGGGCATATATCCAGAGGATTCTTCAGCATGCAATAAGGACACATGCTCCACTATGTTCATAGCAGCCCTATTTGTAGTAGCCAGAAGCTGGAACAAACCCAGGTATCCTTCAACGGAGGAATGGATACAAAAAAAATGTGGTATATTTACACAACGGAGTACTATTCAGCCATTAGAAACAATGAATTCATGAAATTCTTAGACAAATGGATGGAGCTGGAGAACATCATACTAAGTGAGGTAACCCAGTCTCAAAAGACCCATCATGGTATGCACTCACTGATAAG
Organism: Apodemus sylvaticus; assembly: GCF_947179515.1. Classification (NCBI taxonomy): domain Eukaryota; kingdom Metazoa; phylum Chordata; class Mammalia; order Rodentia; family Muridae; genus Apodemus; species Apodemus sylvaticus. The sequence continues at coordinate 124,836,064 of NC_067476.1, forward strand.
TGAATATTAACCTAGAGACTTTGAATACCCAAGACATAATCCACATATTAAATGATGTCCAAAAAGAATGGAGGAGTGGTCCCTGGTTCTGGAAAGACTCAATGCAAGAGTATAGGGGAATTCCAGAACAGGGAAGTGGGAAGGGGTAGATGGAGGAACAGGGGGAGGGAAGAGGGATTATGGGACTTGCGGGGAGTGGGACCCAGAAAGGGGAAATCATTTGAAATGTAAATAAAAAATATATCAATAAAAAAAAAAAGCAAGCACAAAATCGTAAAGAAGTTTGTGAGACAAAGGATCAAGCATTGACTGCATAAAGGGAGTGAAGGTGGAGAATTCGGATGGTAGACCCCTGTAGACCTAAGATTTACTTGATGTGTAATTGTGATACAAACAAGGAGGCACATTCTGGGAGAATGGACTTTAAGAACATTTTCCTTCCTATGTATGCATTTTGTCTTCCTCAAAGCCCATGTGTAGATTGACCATGGAAGTCCAATTCAAGCCCATGAACAGAAAACAACCATGTATCTTTCTGAATACTTTGTTCTGTAAATTAAACAGCAGAACAACGATAACAACAAAACCCCCACATAGCTGCACTATCAATCTTAACCACTTAGGCGTTTTCATCTTACTGTTTTTGAACATGTTCAGAGTCTTAATAGTACAAGATGTTTTCCTGCCCCAGAGAGGGCTGTTTCTTAGCTTTGATTAATTTTCTTGCTCCTGTTTTATCCATACTGTGTTATTAGGTTCTGGCACACTGGTGGCTATATTCTATATTCAACCACTTTGCTGCACTGACTCAACTTCCCAACTGTGTGTCCTGGGGAGTACCATTTTATTAGTAGCTGAGCTCCTGCTTCCTCAACAGGAAAGCAAAACACACAGTATGCACTGTTCACCCCAGTATCAGAGGGCTGAAATCAGATACAGAGGGCTCAGAATCAGAACTCAGAGGCACCAAGGATAGTAAGAATGGCATTAACTGCCTCTTCCTGGATACTTCTCCAAGTTGCATGCTACCTTTCCTTTACTGAAATCACATCAAACTCAACTGAATTCAGATAAACAAAACAGGTTTTTGACTTAATATGTGGTTCCACTGAGATCAAATAGGAAGAAACTATATTTGAAAAGAAACATAGCTTTGCCCACAAGCAGGGCAATCTCTGGAGAATGGTGTATACTTCTCCCTTTAGCACCCTTCACTGGTGTATGCTGACCTACACAGAACAGTGCCTTATAATGACATTTGATTTTTAGTAGCTGGGGTACAATGTGGCCCAGTCATCATTATATATGCAATGTTCTTGCTAACACTGATTGACAGTCTGGAAATGAAATGTATGATTTCAGGGTACAAGGATACAGTGTGGTTTATAGACACAAGCTCAGGTGGAAAAGGCATCCTACAGGATTGCTAAGCTCAGTAGGCATTAGAGAAGAGAGACCTTCATCTGGTCAGTTGATCTGTTTACAGTTTTTGCTCCTCCTGTGGGCTAGTGGCTCTAAATGGTTGCCTCCTTAGTTTTGTAATTAATTAAGCAAGGATGCACAATTCAGACAGGGCAAGAAGGGATAGATGGCACATCACTTGTTTCTGATGTTTCCTGTGTGTCACTGCTTTTGATAGCTTAACACCAAGAAACACCCTTTTAAAGATGTAATGGTAACTGGTTTGAACTTCCATCTTTTCATTCGTATGAACCTTAGGACACAGCTTATGCATTTGTCTTTGGAATAGCACCAGAAGGCACATTCCTTCTCCAGATGTCTGATCTGCAGCTGCATAGCAGCTTGCTCAGGCTCTGGAAATTCCCACATCAACTCAACAATGTTTCTCCCTCAAAGGCCTGCATCGTCACTCTGTGAGGCATACCTTCCATGTGTCTAATCTGAAATAAGTAAAATTTTCCACCGGCCCTTTGGGAATAGCTGCTTCTTGCTTTGATGTCTGCATTCTGAAATGCCCTTTGTGCTCAATCCTTCAAAATCCCTCTAACCCTTCTACTGCATTCTGTCCTAAAATGACTGCAAGAATATCTTTGTCTTGCTTCCTCCTAGTTGACAAAGCACTCAAAGAAGGGACTAGGTGTTCCACTAGTTGTCACAGGCTACCTGGACTTTTTGTGTGGCTGTTTGCTGTTGTTTTGTTTTGTTTTCCCAATAAGCCAACAGTCAAAATCAGAGAGCTTTGCCTGCCCTAGAACAACAGTGTGATAGAGCACTGATGGTCCAGGGTGAAGAGATGGCAAAGGAAAATATTATTTTCTTCACTTCAAATAGCTGCTTTCTATTTGTTTCTCTTATGCATTTGCATAGTATTTTGTGTTAAAAAGATGATGCCCCTTACCTGTTGATTTGCTTCGCTTTGGAGGACTATAATAAGCTAACATATCTTTTTGATTAAAGCTATCTTTTAACTTGCACCAGGAGCACATTATCCATTTATCTTCCCAGAGATACAGTGCTGTAGGGATGAAATATATAACACAAACATTAATGTTAAGTAGAACACACTACGTGTGTTAAGAAAAATACAGATAAAATCCATCGATATTCCAAAAATGGATAATCAACATAATCCATTTTAACATAAGGATAATGATACCTATATTATATAAGCTGCATGAGAATTTGATGCTTAAGTAGAATTGTCAATCTTTTTCTGATCAGTTGTTTTGTAAAGCTTCCTTTTTGTGCTATCAGGTACTTCAACTCACTCGGCCTTTAGTCAGAGTCTGGTTAATTGATTTAGGTGCTCTGGTTTCTATTGCTGAATGGATAACCACCCAGAAATGTGGGGCTTTAGTAACTGAAGGAATTTTTCCTGAATTGCTTTGCAACTTTTTTATGTCTTTATGGTCTAAATGCAACTTTCTATATAAAACTAACCAAAGCATAGGCCTCTTTGGGTTCCTTGCTATGTAAAAAATTAGTTTTCTTTCCAGTACCACAATTAAACTGATTAGCCTCATTTATGCCCTTTATTGAAATATTCGTTACTGGGTTTTTTCTTATATTATGTGAACAAATAAAATAACATCACTTAAGTGGTGTTGGAACCCTGATAGTGGGAAATGAAATATCAGTTAGTGAGGCATGGGACCTGCGTTTCCAGCTCTAAGTCCCTTCTTGCCAATTCAGGCCAATTTGTTAAAAGCTTCTCCACAGCGAGCACCGAGGTGAAATGAAGATCAGTCTTGGAAACTGAGTAGCAGGAACATTTATAAGATATAAAGACTTAGCTATCATGGGAGTACTGTGCTCCTTCACGGGTATTTAATTGAGACCTCTGGATATCTAATAATAATGCCGGTCCTCCATCTGTTGGTTCATTTCTGAAAAGTAGAGACCACCCAAAATTAATTCTAGATGAGGAACATATTTCAAAGTGAAGGTTTTACTGTAAAGTGGTTGCAAATAACATGTAATCAAAAGTGGTGAGAGCTCTGACATTAGCATCGCATGCTTGTTCTTCAGTGTGGACCATAACCTCTTTCTAAAACCCTCAAAAAATATGAGATTTTCCCTGCAATATAGAAAAGGCAAACTCTATCTTTCCTAAATGTGAATACTTAGGCAGCAAGGCATTATAGTTACATCATCCTGTATACACAAAGATATGTATTTCTGCAGTCGAGGTTTTGAGTTGTTTGTGGGTAAAAAGCCATGTACATCTTACTCTCAAGTTGAGTTTAAAAGGACAGTATTTATTAACTCACAGTGGTTTCTCTTTATAGTTTATTTATGTACGAAGGACACTGATGTTTGCCATAAGAGTGCTGTAACACTAGGGAAACTTTCATGTGTCAACATCAATAATTCACAGGGAGTGAGACAAACAAAACAATACAAAAAAAAAAACCAAACAAGCCCCCTAAAATGGTGGTTACTACAATAATAGTCCCCCCACCAAATTTCTGTAATGTGTCAAAATAAAGTTGCAAGTCTCTGTTCTCTAATGGGAAGGAAGCAACTGTGAATTGCACAAAACTTTAAAATACTATTTTTATGTATTAGTTACAAGGTATTCCTTTATAAAGTAGTAAGAGACAAATACATGTATACAGGTTTTTGTTAAAGAATAGTACTGATGCACATTTGTGCATTCAGAAAACTCTTGAGCTAATCCAAAAATCTATGAAGAACTCATAGAAAATGTCACCAGAAGCCTTGTCACAACAGTAGATGGTTAATATCTCATGTGTCAATATCAATAGAAAAGGAATGCAGCACAAAGGGCTGGCTTGAAAAGATCTCAACGCAAAATCAACTACCTCTATATTAATCATTGTTTAAATTCTATTGCATTTCTTCCCAGGCCAATAGTGAATTGGGAAAATTCACTTTTGTGTTAACATTTTTGTGAGCATAGTCTGATTGTACAAAATGATCAGTTCCCATACAGTGCTGTTATACATGCATGTACAAATTTCATGAAATTCCTCCTCTTAACCATCCCTCATCCTTTCTCCTACTTCCCCGAACCCCTTTCATCCTATCTAGCAATGTTTTTTTTATGTCCTTATCTTTTTGTTTGTCCGTTTCAGCAGTCTACATGTGAGAGAAACTATGTACTACTTATTGTGCAACTTGGTCTAATTTCACTTACATGGAACATGATCTTCAGTTCCATTCATTACAATGAAACATATTGTGTATATATCATTGTATATATGTATATTTTCTTTATCCATTAATTGTTGATGGGTACCTGAGCTGATTCCATAACTCATCTTATTGTAAATAGCTCTACAGTAAACATGAGTGTGTTTAAAAAAAAAAAGAAGTTTCTAAGCCATCTAGCTTTGCTTTTGGAAAAATTAATGTTGATGTTAATTAATAATGTCTGTTAGAGAGGATATGAAGGATATACAAATACAAAGAAGCACCTGTGTGATTCTCTGTGATAACTACACATTTTACTCAAATAAAGTGTAGAAGATACTCATAATAAATAGACGTTATAGTCTATAGCTGTGGTAACTTATAGACATGGTAGTGGTTTAAACTAAGAAATTAAAATATGCATTAAAACTACAAATTCTACATTTAAATAATGAGTGAATTTAAGACCAAGTGCTGTGTTATTGCCTTCCCATCTTCTAGGATAAGCAACTTGCTCTTGTATTCCTGGCCTTAGTCATCCCTCTGTTTCTTCAGGACACATTGAATACTGAAACATTCTAATTCCATCTCTCATATTTCTTACCCCTGGAGAGTTTTTTCTATATCCCCATTGATTCTTACTTGTGTTACAGTTTGTGCTGTATACCTTGTGGGGGTGTTTTGTTTTCTCTACCTTGGTCCTATTCACTGAAACTCAGAATTGGGAGGGCCAGTGACAAAAAGCACACAGAGGGTGACTGGAATTTCCATTTGAATGAGTTTTATGGAATACTTCACTAACAACATGAACTACAGAAACTTTGTCACTACATATAACATTTAAATAACATCAGAAAAAAATAAATCTCTTTCATTGGCATGCCATTCCTTCTTAGGATCCCATAGGTCCTGATAAAAACAATTTCAATCAGTGTCGTCCCAGTCAGAGCCCACTGTATTAAAAAAAATCTGGTCACTTATTAAAATGTTTTAAGACACTCTTCTCCCAACCCAGTACTTGAAAAACTGCTGGGTTTTTTTTTTTTCTGAAAAGAGTACCCTCCCTCTGATGCTCATGAGTTCTGTTCATTAATAATTATCTGTCTAAACCCTATCTAGACATCCCTTCTGTCATCTCTTATAACTCATCCCTCTGCCTCCAGCTCAACTTGCTTCCTGCTTTCATTATTGCTCTTGTCGGTGAGTCTATTTTTCACTTGGGCTCCTTGAAGATAGGATACTTAGTCATCCTTTTTAATCTTCAGCATCTAGAACTGTGAACAGTGGATGGCAAATGACCATGAAGCCCAGTTAGAAACTGCCCACCTTGCTCCTGTGAGAATCTGATCCCTTAGCTTTCTAGCCTCAACATAGCTTCTCCACTAGAAGCTGGATCTGACTTTTTCCTTTTCTTGATATTCTGTTCATTTTTCTAGAAATTTTGTCATTTTTGTCTTCTATATATAGAGGCATTCAGAAATATAGATTACTAAAGTTAATGAGATATGCTACAAATACATACAGGCTGGGAAAGGATGGAGAAGAGGAAGATGGGTGAAGTATATATGTACTCTAACTATTTTTTGTTTATTTTCATATTTTTGTTGATTATTTATTTATTTGCATATCAAATGTTATTCTCCTTTCCTAGTTACCCCTCCACAAACTCCCTATGCCATCCCCCAACCCCTCACCCCTATGAGGGTGCTCCCCGACCCACACACCCACCTACCCACCCACTCCAGCCTCAGTGCCCTAACATTCCCCTATGCTGGTTCATCGAGCCTCCACAGGACCAAGGGGATCCACTCCCACTGATGCCAGATAAGGCCATCCTCTGCTACATATCCAGCTGGAGGAGCCAAGGGTCCCCCCATGTATACTCTATGGTTGGTGTTTTAGTCCCTAGGAGCTTGGGGGAATCTGGTTAGTTGATAATGTTGTTCTTTCTATGAGGTTTCAAACCTCTTAAGCTCCTTCAGTCCTTGCCCTAACTCCTTCATTGGAGTCCATGAGCTCAGTCTGATGTTTAGATGCAAGGATCTGCATCTGGTAGAGCCTCTCAGAGGACAACTATATCAGACTCCTGTCAGCAAGCACTTCTTGGCATCAGCAATAGTGTGTGCAGATGGGATGGATCCCTAGGTGGGGCAGTCTCTGTATGGTCTTTCCTTCAGATTCTGCCCCATTATTTGTCCCTGCATTTCTTTTTGACATTCTGGATTATTATTTTTGAGGTTGGTGAGTGGCCACATTCCTCAGCTGTGGGCCATGCCTACCCACTGGATATGTTCTCTACAAGTTCTATCTCTGCTTTGTTGGATATTTTGGGTAATGTCCTCCCTCTTGGGTCCTGGAAACTTCTTGGGTCCCTGGCACCTGAGACTTTCTAGTGGATACCTCCAGTTCTACCTCCCCCACTGCCACACAACTCCATTCAAAAAGAAATGCTGGGACAAAGAGTGGAGCAGAATCTGAAGGAAAGGCCATCCTTTCCTCACCCTCTGTACTACTCCCCTGTCTTCTCACATATCTGAACTGGCCCTCCTTTTTCCTTCAGGTGCTAGGGATCCAAGAAGTTTCCCTCTCTCCCTGTACTTCCCAAGATTGTTTTCTTCCTCCTTCTGAATAGGACTATAGCATCCACACTTTTCTGTGGTCTTCCTTCTTCTTGGATTTCATATGGTCTGTGAGTTGTATTATAGGTAATCCAAGCTCTCTTTCTTCTTCTTCTTCTTCTTCTTCTTCTTCTTCTTCTTCTTCTTCTTCTTCTTCTTCTTCTTCTTCTTCTTCTTCTTCTTCTATCTGCTTATCAGCGAGTGTGTTCTTTTTGACTGGGTTTGCTCACTCAGGATGATATTTTCAAGTTCTATCCATTTGCTTGTTAATTTCATGATGTCATTGCTTTTGATAGCTGATTACTACTCCATTGTATAAATGTACCACATTTTCTGTATCCATTCTTCTATTTATGGACATCTGGGTTGTTTCCAGCTTCTTGTTACTATAAATAAGGCCAGTGTGAACATAATGGAGCATGTGACCTTGTTGTATGTTGGAGCATCTTTTGGGTATATGCCCAGGATTGGTATAGCTGGGTCCTCAGGTAATACTGTATCCAATTTTCTGAGGAACCACCAGACTGATTTCCAGAGTGGTTTGTACCAGCTTGCAGTTCCACCAGCAATGGAGGAATATTCTTCTTTCTCCACATCCTCACCAGAATCTGCTGCCACCTAAGTTTCTGATCTTAGTCATTTTGACTGGTGTGAGGTCAGGTTGTTTTGATTTTCATTTCCCTGATAACTAAGGATGTTGAACATTTCTTCACATGCTCAGCCATTTAAGATTCCTCAGTTGAGAATTCTCTGTTTAGCTCTATACCCCATTTTTAATAGGGTTATTTGTTTCTCTGGAGTCTAACTTAAGTTCCTTGTATATTATGGATATTATCTCTATATCAGATGTAGGGTTGATAAAGATCTTTTCTAACTCTGTGGGTTTCCATTTTGTTCTATTGATAGTGTCCTTTGCCTTACAGAAGCTTTTCAATATTATGAGGTTCCATTGTTAATAATTTATCTTAGAACATGAGCCATTGGTGTTCTGTTGAAATAATTTTCTCTGTGCCAATGTGTTTGAGGTTTTTTTTTTTTCCCCGCTTTGTTTTATGTGGAGGTCTTTCATCCACTTGGACTTGAGCTTTGTACAAAGAGCTAAGAATGGGTCAATTTGCATTCTTCTATATACTGAATACCAGTTGAACCAGCACCATTTGTTGAAAATGCTTTCTTTTTTCCACTGGATAGGCTTCTTTGTCAAAGATCAAGTGAATTTAGGTGTGTGAGTTCTTTTCTGGGTCTTCAATGCTATTCCATTGATCTACTTGTCTGTTTCTATGCAAATATCATGCAGTTTACAACTATTGTTCAATAGTACAACTTGAGATCCAGGATGGTGATTCCCCCAGAAATTCTTTTGTTTTTAAGAATGGTTTTTAGTATCCTGGGTTTTTTGTTATTTCAGATAAATTTGAGAATTGCTCTTTCTATCTCTGTGAAAAATTGAGTTGGAAATTTGATGGGGATTGCATTGAATCTGTAGATTGCTTTTGGTAAGATGTTCATTTTTATTATGCTAATCTTGCCAATCCATGAACATGGGAGATCTTTCCATCTTCTGACGTCTTCTTTGATTTCTTTCTTCAAAGATCTTATTCTTGTCATACAGTCTCTCACCTGCTTGGTCAAAGTCTCACCAAGATATTCTATATTATTTATGACTATTGTGAAGGATGTCATTTCCCTAATTTCTTTCTCAGACCATTTATCCTTTGAGTAGAGGAAAGCTACTGATTTGTTTGAGTTAATTTTATAACTGGCCACTTTGCTGAAGTTCTTTATCAACTGTAGGAGTTTTCTTATGGATTTTTTGGATCACTTTTGTATACTACCATATAATCTGCAAATAAAGATATCTTCACTTTCTCCTTTCCAATTTGTATCCCTTTTATCTCCTTTTGTTGTCTAATTGCCTGGCTAGAACTTTGGGTATTATTTGAATAGATAGGGGGAGAGTAGACAGTCTTGTCTTGTCCCTGATTTTAGTGGGATTGCTTCAAGTTCTTTCCATTTAGTTTGATGTTGGGTATTGGTTTTCTGTATATTGCTTTTATTATGTTTACATATGGACCTTGAATCCCTGATATCTCTAAGGCTTTTAAGATTAAGGGGTGTTGTATTTTGTCCAAGGCTTTTTCAGCATCTAATGAGATGATCATGTAGCCTTTTTCTTTGAGTTTGTTTGTATAGTGGATTACATTGATAGATTTGATTATATTGAACTATCCTTGCATCCCTATGATGAAGCCTGCTGTTGAATGTTCATTTTAATATGTTTTTGGATTCAGTTTGCACTGAAAGCTCTAGAACAAAAAGAAGCAAATAAACCTAAGAGGAGTAGACCACAAGAAATAATCAAACTCTGGGTTAAAATCAACCAAGTAGAAATAAAAGAGAACTATACAAAGAATCAACAAAACCAGGAGCAGCTGCTTTGAGAAAATCAGCAAGATGGATAAACCCTTAGCCAGACTAGTCAGAGGGCACAGAGACAGAATCCAAATTAACAAAATCAGAAGTGTAAAGGGAGTCATAACAACAGAAATTGAACAAATTTTAAAAAATTATCAAATCCTTCTACAAAAGCCAATACTCAAAAAACTGGAAAATATAGATGAACTGCATGATTTTCTAGCCAGATATCAGGTACCAAAGATAAATCAGGGTCAGATAAACCATCTAAATTGTCCCATAACCCCTAAAGAAATAGAAACAGTCATTAAAAATCTCCCAACTAAAGAGATGCCTAGGACCAGATGGTTTTAGTGCAGAATTATATGATACCTTCAAAGAAGAACAATACCAATACTTCTCAAACATATGACTATTGTAGTGAGGTATTTTGTTTCTTTTATCTAAACATGAAAAGATCTTATAAGAACTATGAGATTAGTTTTCTATTCTTTTCCTTCTCCACTCCTCTCACTTCATCTTGCTGTGTATCTCAGGCTGACCTGACACCATTTTATCTTCCTCAGCTGCTAAACTTCTGCGATTGTAGGCACACTCTGACACACCTGACTCATTCTTTTCCTATAGATTAAACTCTGAATTATATTATGTGAGAATTTGTTGGTGGTGTTTTATCCACAATTCAATCCTATTTTATTCATTTTTCACGTTTTATGTGAAAAAGAAAAATTAACATTATCACCCACTCAAAGAATTCCCCTGAAGAAGTCAGATATGGTGGGTAGTGGTGTTTTGTCTATATTTTGGTATCTGTGTTTAGAGCTTTAGGTGCCCAGGCTATAAAACAGGACTTGGAAGTCCAAGGGTAGATTTTATAGGGTATAAGGTATTTTATAATTTTTTTAAATGCATCTGTGTTTTCCTCAACTGCATGGGAACACATCCTGCATAGGACCATCTGTCATACATAGACAGACAGATCTCTCAGCTGCTGAGTAAAGAAGACTCATGTTTGAGTTGAGAAAAACAGAATAAAAAGTGGGTGGGGATGAGGATAATGGCCTTTCACCAGTGTATTGGCTCTCCTTCTTGTCCATCTGCCTTAGTTACTTCTTATTGGTTTTGTCTTAGTTATTTCTCTATTGCTGTTATACGAGATAGTAAGACCAAGGGAACTCACAGAGGAAGGAGTTTATTTGACCTTTACATTTCAGAGGATTAGAGCCATGTCTATAACGGCGAGGAACATGGAAGGACAGAGACAGGCCTGGCAGTGGAGCAATGATTGAGATCTTATATCCTGCAGTACAACCACGAGGCAGAGAGAGCTGAGACTAGCTTGGGCATGTGAAACCTACAAACCAGTGACACATCTCCAACAAGATCACACCTCCTCAGCCTTCCTACACAGGCTCACTTACGGTTTACCAAGCAGTCAAACATGTGATTGTGTTAGTGTCAGGGTGAATATGGTACTTCAATTAAGACCATCTTATGAAGATGTCTTTGACAGTCACACCTCTATTTCTATGTAGGAATATTTACTGAGTTTGTATTATAAGACAGACACCATTCTAGGTAGTATGGTTGTTATGAGGAACAACTAACATTTCTCTGGATATCAGGGAGTTTTCACTATACTAATGAAGGACAGAAAGCAGTCAGTGTATGGCATAATTTATTTAGACTGCATATACTCTAAATGAAACTGAACAGAGTATCATAACAGAATAAATGTAGGGGATAAAGGTGACGGGGGAGTACTACATAGAGATTTCCTCAAACTTACTGAGCAGAACAGGTACAATCTCACCATTTTGCAGAAGTCTGCCTCTGGATGTTTATTTTCTCATTCTTTCTTTCATTCATTCACCATGTATGCTTTAGTCTATTTGGCTTACTTCCTGACAGTATTACAATTCAGCGATTGGTCAGTCTTCTACGTTGTTCCAAGGATAGAGATATATGAAATGAGTCAACTTAACTAATGATTCAGTAAATGATTCAAGTACTATGTTGAAAATTCTCCCTAAATACAGACATCAGTATGAAGCATTGGAGTATAAGATAGCACAGGGTGATGTGATTCACCTAGAGTCTTATAGTTAGTTAGAGCTGGCTTATTTATGAGCTGTATCAGTAGTTAGCAAAATGTGCAAAATTGTTAAGCTCTTTATAATGTGGTGCAGCCCCTGGGAATATTATGGACGCTCATGTCCTCATATTCTCTATTCCTTCCTTCTGCAAGACTTCTAGGTCATTTGAATTCCTGGATTTGTTTTTGTTTTTATTTCTTCCCCTGACAGACTTTCTGCGAAAACTTTTGAAACAAATAAAAATAATGGAGAAGAACAAAGAGATTGTGCTGTAAATACAAAGTGTGTTTTAATTTATTTAAACATGCTCTAAGCAGCTCTCACAATTTATTTAGCCTTAAGAATCTTTCCAATTTAGAATACAGAAACTCTTGAAGATGTTCTAAGGCATCTCTGGAGCTTATAAGAATGAAATTAAACCTCAACTATCAAACAAAAGCATTTCTTAAAGGATCAACAATACTTACAAATGTAGGGCTAATTTGCAACTATTCACTGAATGTGTGTACTAAGTGCCAAGTACAGAGCCAAATTCCATGGTAGCAATGAACCTTCCTGATTACTTTACATGCTCCAAAAGTCATCAAGTTCCCAGAACCTTCATCCTTACTTGAATACATTCCTGGCTTCTGTAATCTACTGTGTTGAAGACCCGGACTAACTACGATGCTAAGATTTTGTTTTGTACCCCCATGAACATATAAGCTACACTAGATCCATGAGTGCTGGGATTTGAGAAATATCTTTCTCTTTTGATAAGGCAAGGTAATTCCTAAATGTGTGCTCCAAACTATTACCCAAAGCACTCTACTGGGACTTGGGTCTCAACTGATTAGACCAGTAATGTTATCCTCCAAATAAATTCATTTGAATTTGTGCTCTATACTCAAATCCCTATTTTAATGTCAGCTTCTGGGAGAACCAAAACCAGATAGGAATACAGCTTTTTGCCCCAATTTACCCTTTACTACCTCTCCAAGAGAAATATTGTTATTAGAATGTTGTAGATAAGGAAATGGGAATGCAGAGAAATTAGTTTGTCTACTGGTTCACTCCAAATCTCCCTGCATTAAAGTTGATTGTGAAAGGACTTGTCAAGGTGCGATCCTTTAGGAATGTGTGCCATGTGTTTAATAAATTGTTGAGTAGAAGAATAAATCAAATAGTTATTGATTCAAAATGGTGCAGGAATAGTAAGAAATACAAGAGGTAGAGATGTGTTAATTCTTTATATAAATATTTATTTTCTTTTACCAATTACCAGGGCTCTGCTCACCTCTGTGTGTATAATACAATAGCAAATGAGAAGAGATCCTGTAGGGCAGTGGAATACATTCTAATATGTGTGGTCTGATAAGTTTTAGTGACATTGGGATCTTATGTGTTTCATTTTATTATTCAAGAGTGTTCCAGAAATAGCATCCTGAATTCCAAGCATCTATTTTGAGCCCAGTTAGATTGTTGTATGTATTTGAATAGATCTTTGATCTTTATATGAGATACTCTGTTTTCCTCTGACTGGAGTATTTATAGGCAGTGAATAGGTCTACACATGAATTGAATTTGAGAAACAACAAATGACCAAAATTGAGTGTAATTAAACTCAAGTTCCACATCAGCATGTAAACTTAAATGCACTGTCCCTTTAGAAGATCCTTGTGCTTAAAACACATTGATCGTGTTAAGAAAATATCTCCTGCATACTTATATTCAGTCAGAAAGAGCGGGGAAGGGATTGTTGATTTAAAGCAATGAAATAATTTAGTATTAAGCCTTGTTGGAATCGTAAATGTAAGTGAAATGATTACTCTGCTTGTGTTCCATTTTCAGAGCTCTGATGGTCTCCTAGTAGACTAGAGGTTAACATCTTGTTTGAAATTATTTGGGATCTATGGTGGTATGTGTCGATTTGGCACAAGCTTTCATCATCTGAGAGGAGGGAACCTCAATTGAGAAAATGCCTCCATGAGATCAGGCTGTACACAAGCTAGCACAGTACTTTCTCAATTTGTAATCGATGAGGGAGTACCCAGATAATTGTGAGTGATGCCATCCCTGGGCTGAAAGTCTTGGCTTCTATATGAAAAGCAGGCTGAGTAAGCTATGGGGAGCAGGCCAGAAAGTATCACTCCTCCATGGCCTCGACTCATTTCTGGCCTCCAGGTTCCTGCCCTATTTTAATTTCTGTCCCGATGTCCTTCAATGATGAACAATAATATGGAAAGGTAAGCCAAACAATCCTTTCTTCCCTAACATGCTTTTTGGTCATGGTGTGTCACTGTAGGAACAGAAACCCTAAGACAGAAGTTATTATCCAAGATACAGCTAGGCTCTGAAAAACAAAGCTAGTGCCAAATGGGCATACTCAGTTGCAGCTTAAGCTTGGGAAGCCTAGCACGTGTCCTCAGGAAGGGATGCTCAGTGGCACAGGTAGGAAACAGGATAGAAAGAGGGAGACAGTGATGACTTGGCAATCATTTTAGGAGTAAAGACCATAAGAAGGTGAGGGGTTGGACACAGGTGATGCCACTGTATCTGTGAAAACAATCCAAACAGTATTTTCAGAGATCTAAGTGGCACATTTGAGACAGATAATGAAGCATAAAGAAGAGATTGTGATTTTCACACATGGCCTTAGATAGCTCATTGAGATGTTACTTGTAATACTGATGTGACAAGCACTCACTCCATGTAAGGCCCCTTTCCTAAAAGCCTTTCAATAAAAGTTTGTTTCTTCCTCAAAACAATGCACAGCCTGTTTAGTTTTCCCCTTCTCCAGAAGCACAGATACATACAGCAGCTCATGCAGGAGACTCTGCTGTCATATAGAGAATTCGCCAGTTCGTCAACATGTAGAGCACAAATCCAGGGACAGCTTGACTAGAGTCATGAGGGAATGAAGAAAAGATAAACACACAGAAAATCTGGGATCAGGTGGACTTAGCTCACTGACAGAAAATCCTCAGCACCCTGGAAGCTTACTGTGCTTAATATAGAGAGTTAACAGGAGTCAGGCTTATTAATATAGATAAACCAGGAAGCAGGACTAGTATAGCACCTGAATAAGGAGGCAGGTTTACCTAATCTCAATAGAAGCAGCCTGTGTAGAGGGATCAGTCTTCATGTTAAAAATATTTGTGGGAAAAATTTATTCTGGACATTTTCTGTACACAGTATCAACATTCTCACATAGAGCAATGTAAGGTTTTGACATTCCTCCAGCTTCTCCTGGAGAGATGGTGGCTCTGCCATTTTCCCATGTGTCTGAAGTTATGGACCTTGACCTGTCTGTGCCCAGGACATCACTGTACATTGACACATAGCATCTCTTACTCAGGACTTCCTCTGACCTCCATAATTCTTCATATTTTTTTCCAGAATACAGTCTCTCTCTAGAAAAATGGCTGGGGTGTGGTTCTTTCTTTTCTACATCTTACTTTATTTTCTTTGATGTCATTATGAAACAGACCCTTAGACCCTCTAACCATTCATCTTCTCCATGTGTATTGTGTGGAACAGGATGTAGGGAGTCTCATTTGGAAGGCCTCTTCACTGGGGCAGAAATGCTGTATTCCTTCTCTGCCCATGCCCACCATTGCTCCCCTCCTTTTCTTTCTGTGCCTTTTCCCTGTAGACCAGGGCTTTCCTCCAGTGACAGGGACCTTGGCATCCCTCATCCTCTACAGTCGTTTCTGGGCAGGCTTCACCCTGCTGTGGCACTTTGGTTTCCCTGCTTTGTGTCTCTCCTGACATCCAAGACTGTATTCCCACCACAGCTTTGGCAATACAAACTTTGGATGCTTACTCTTCTTCCTGGACTAGGTTTTTTCACTCTCATGGCTCTCACCTGTCTGCTTTCAGACCTTGGCCTCTCTTGATGCTTTGATTTTTGGCATCTTCCTTTCCCCTAATTATCCATACTATCTCAATCTCTCACAATTTATGTTTTCTTACTTCATCTATCCTGGCTTCTGTGGTATTAACAAGATTAAGTGATATGCCCTACTTCAAATTTATGTCTAATTTCTCCTCCTCCTCCTCCTCCTCCTCCTCCTCCTCCTCCTCCTCCTCCTCCTCCTCCTCCTCCTCCTCCTCCTCCTCCTCCTCCTCCTCCTCCTCCTCCTCCTCCTCCTCCTCCTCCTCCTCCTCCTCCTCCTCCTCCTCCTTCTTCTTCTTCTTCTTCTTCTTCTTCTTCTTCTTCTTCTTCTTCTTCTTCTTCTTCTTCTTCTTCTTCTTCTTCTTCTTCTTCTTCTTCTTCTTCTTCTTCTTCTTCTGTCATTTAAGTCCCTAACTGCAGAGAAACACCACTAGCCACATTTTGAAATGATCTCCAAGCACAAACAGAACAGAACAGCCTTGTCTGGCTCCTTGCACATCCACATTTGTGTTCCTTTGATGACACTGGTGCCAGCCATTAGTTCTATTCATGCCTAATTAGTCATTGCAACCTGTGATCCCATTATTCTCTGGTCAACCCAAGCAGGGTTATGTGGGGAAATAGTATATTATATACCTGCCAGGGTGCTCAGGTTTTGTATGATTTAGTCCATTCAAACCCCAGCTTTATAGGTAGTGTTCCCATTTCTTGCCCAGTAACTCCAGGACAGTGAGCTAGTACATGACTTGAAAGAGCTAACATGTCATGTCTACTTGATTCCTACACCCCTGGGTTTTCACCTTCTAATAAAACCTTCATACTAATCTTACTTCTTGTCAGCCCTACTTTGTTGATTACTTAATTCTTCCTAAGATGAGATAAATGAGACTTTGTTGCAGGGCTTTTAATCTACTTCCTGTCCTCCATCACATTTTATGCTGGATTTTTTATCCATTCCATTTTTGCTTTCTGTCTAAAAGCATTAAGTATCCCCAGCTTTGCCTCTTAGCTGCCAACCCTGCTTTTGCAGTCACTTCTAACTCCCCTTTTCTTCTCTTCTGGCTGTTTTTCTTTCAGATATCTGGCTCTTTCTGAACCCTTTTTAACCTAAGTATTCATGAGATCTTTTTATTTAAAAGCCAAACAAGACCATCACTTCGCTCCGTAACCTGACCAACCTTCCTCCATTGCTTTCCCCACACTACTGGACTCTATAGAGACTACAGGGTTGCAAGCACTGCCCACAAGTCTAGCCCACACTTCTTCCATGTGGCTTCTTTTCTCTCACTGTGCTAGTCATAAAAAGGTTCTCAAAAAAACTGATCAAGAATTAGGTTCCTTGGCAAGGTCATATGTTAATAATATTCTTAATCTTCTCCCCCTCCCCCCCCCCCAGTTTTCTATAGCTCTTGGTGCCTTGACAATGCCCTTTTCTTCTTGAAGTGTGCTTTTCATGGGGCTATTGTGCTGTATTACCCTGGTTTTCTTTTGGCCTTTTCTCTTACTTTTTTTTTTCTCAGAGCTTCCTCTTACCTAATGACAGATTTTATGAATTATATACCCTTCCCCAGCTTTGGCTTTTCAAATGTGTTCACTTGATGTATGTTCTTCTGGTCTCGAATTTGTTTGATCTTGTTTTCCTTCTATTTTCTGCAATCCCCACCTCTGTTAGTGGCAAAACTGTTATTAAAAACTTGAACCCCCAGTTACTTCTAACCGGATCTTTCCTCTATTTCCCACATGTAACTAATTGTAAACTATCTACACATCTTTATTGCAAACCACATCTGCTGGGGACTCTCTGCTTCTCCCTTTCCTGCTACTATGGAAGTTTATCCTGTTTCTTATTACTTTGCTACCTGCTTTTATTATTTGCTCATACATCCCAACCTTCTTTCCCATGATTATCCTTTCTATAGCAAGATTCCTACCGTATGATTATGGGTCCTTGTACCTTGGCTCCTAGCAACTCTGTGAAATCTCACTCTCTACTTCATTATTGAAACCTTGACACTCTAAGTTTTGTCATAAACATTTCACCTAGAATGTTTCATTGATCCCATGTTCTCTGTTCTAAATCCCTAACTTGCTAATGATCTTTCTTTTCCCTGTATTACAGAATGTTTTCCATGCTTCTAGTTTATCGTCTTGCCAGAAGAAAGAACAGCAAGAATTGTATACTTTCATGAACCAACATCTGCATAGACAGGCCAGGTTTATATATCACCATGGTGTGGCCCTAGGCTCATTCTGCAATATCTCGGGCTTCATCTTACTCATGCTTGCAGCTGTAATAGTAAGGCTTAATGAAGTATTTGTTGAATGGGAAAAAAGAATTCTGAGCACCCTACAAGATTCTGGGAAGTATAGAATAGTACAGAATATTTCTTCAGAGAAATATTTATTCAGTGAGAAGGTAAGAGGTATAAAAACAAAGACTGACTATCAATATCTATTCATTTTAAAATACTCCCACCAGAAGCTGGAAAAAAAATAAAATTGAATTGAAGGACAGTCTGTCCCATTTGTTACTTAGCAGGGAGGGGCTAGCTGAAGACACATGGAAGACAACAATAATCAATAGGCTGACTTTACATTTGATCCATCCATAATGGCCATGGATATCCTTGGTTCTGTTTTCTGAACTGAACCTTGCCTATATTGTTCCTGAGCTTGTGAGTACTCTGCCTTTGCATGTGTTGTCAAAAACTGTAGCTGGTGGTTATGCTACAATGACTTAGCTCAACTCCCTTAGCCTTCAAACTAGACCGTCAGAACAACATCTACACCGCTTTACACATACCTGGACTTGCTATCTTCTTTAGTTTTGAGTTTGCTCATGCTTTTCCAAGTGTTACCCACTTGGCCTTATTGATCTGATTTGTGTGTCTTTCAATAAGACATTCTTCAAAGATTAACTGTCACTTTCATATGAACTAAAGAAAGAACAATTATCCTATGGATTTCCTCTTTTTTCTTTCTATTTTGTAACAATAGAAACATGGCTGTGTTTTATGGAGCATGTCTTTGTAATTCTACCTGACCATGATAAATCTGGGCTTAACTATCTATTAACTAGCTCTGTGAGTCAGGAGAATGTATGTCCTTGTGAAACTCAGTTTGATGCACTATAAAAAGGGATTTGTCATTCTGTTTTTATCAAAAACTATTGGGACAGAAGAGCTGAAGTGATTTCAGCAATTAAAAACTCATAAAACAATGATATGCACATAATAATATATATTAGCTGTTGATATTGATTATTTATCCTAAGTCTTATGTCTTCCAACTTCACTTGTGAGTGTTATCCCAGCTATCCAGGTTGTATTTTGATTTTTAGTATGCTTTTTTTATATCTTTAAAATTTATTTCATAGTTTTTATCCAATACATGTAATATACTTCAATCATATCTTTCCCATTTTTCATTCATATCCCCTCTTCCTTCTACCAAACCTTCTTCCCAACAACCAACTTCTCCTCTGAGTTTTATGCTTTTTGTTTGTTTGTGGCCTTCTGTATTTAATCACAGTTACCTGATTGGACTTGTGTGTTAAGTTATTAAGCAAGAACAATTGACAACAGCTACCATTGATGAATATGACTTTTCCTATCCTGATAACCACTAGATTTCTATAGATATTTAGGCAGAGGTGGGACCTATGAATCTCTCTGTCACCCATAAGGAAGCATTGATGATCCTAGTGTTGAGTAAGTCTTGTGTACATAACCCTGCAACTGTGCACTAATGTGTGTAAAAGGGATGTTATAGCTAGAATCCTTCATGTCATTCTTTTCTGTCTCTAGATCTTAGGTCTTAAATTTCTACCCCTTCTTCTGTGACATACCCTGATCCCTGATCAGGATAACATAGGTGTCTCATATTGTACTGAGCATTCAACAGTGCCTCGCTCTCTGCACGTTCACACTTAAATTTCTCTGTATTAATCAGTGCCTACTATAAATAGAAGCTTCTCACTTCTCTCATCAATACGGAGAGTACAACTAATATGTAAAAATAAGCATAAATATTTATAATGAAGTTTGTTATTGTATCTACATAGCAAAGTAACAGTAGTTAAGTGTCATAGTATAGCCTAGGACCCCCTATGTCACAGGCTTTTGAACAGATTTACAGTGCCACTCACGAATTCCATCCCTAGAACAGGAATTAAGTTCAATCAGAAAACATTTGGCTACACCTATAATGATCATGCCAATGTTACAGCAGTGGACATGCCTTTCCTGGCAAGACATTATAACTTGCAGGGCTCACAACTGGGTGTGATTGCTGAGACTTTTCTTTTCCCAGCAGCTTACATAGCACTTTCTGGCACTATTGAAAACTAGAGAGTAAAGAGGAAGTTTCTTGCTTAATTTCAGCTTGCTTGCTCTTTGTCCTTCAATCAAACTGTGGTATCTTCAAGAATAAAATCATACCATCTAAGTTGCATGGAAACCAAGAGCAACGGCAATATCCTATATCATTTCAGGGAGCCGCTAGGGCCTCCTAAGCCAACAAAAAGCTCATAAGGAAGTATCTAACAGCTGGCAGTGAAATTTTTCTTTAATCGTCTATGGTCTCTGGGAGCAACAGCATTATTCATCCATGCAGGACATCTCTGTTCAAATTTGTTTTTTTTTTTTTAGACTTTTTAATTAGCCTATAAAATAGTGAGATACCATATGGCTTTCATCCAAGATATTATCTTGGAACAGCCATACAAGACACTCTTTCAGAGAGGTAGACATAGATCTCCAATATTATATACATCAGTCTGGCAAGAGAGGCCCCAAATTACTTGCTCTCTGTGTTTCCAGGGTAAGTCTCATGTATGTACCAGCATGTGTTGTAGCTTATAGGAAGAATGAGAACATGTTTTTGTCCACATTGTTGTGCAAACCTTGCTAATGAGCTCCCCAATCTCTCTCTCTCTCTCTCTCTCTCTCTCTCTCTCTCTCTCTCTCTCTCTCTCTCTCTCTCTCTGTTGTTGGAGAATTTCTGAGCAATTTGTGTTGACAGAAAATGTTCCAAGTCAACGTTCTTCATTAACCAATTTTCCTATATCTAGATATTTGGTTTCTATACTCCCTCCAGCGTTCAGAAGGGACCAAAATAAAAAGCCTGTATTCCCCATAATAAGGAAGCTCAGATACAAGGAGGAAGCACAGAAGAGCAGAAACAAGAGAAGGAGGAGAGTCATCTCTTCTCTCCTTCTATGTCATGAAGCCTAAGGAAAGAAGCCTCATGTCTGAGGCCATATTCTTATGTAATTACAATTAAATTAACAATAAGTTAATCTACTACCTTATTTTATCGTAAATATATTTATTCCAACATGATAATATAATTGTGAAAATATTTAAATTTTGGTTTCATTTGACACTTTAAAGTGAAAGACATTGCTGACTTTCAGATCGGGGCAATTAGAAGATGACCTTCTAATTTTCTGTAGCTATAGAATATTATGCAAATATGGCCTCTGCCATGTCATTCTTTAAAACTTGTGTTTTGTATTTGCTCCAAGGAATGTGTTAGATTTCTGATGCAAGGCAGAAAGACAGAAGTCAGCAGATGAGACCACAGCAGGGACAGCCTCTTTCCCCCTGGAAATTAAGTGGTGTGTTAAAGGAGAAAACTGGTTTTGGCCCTTAATAGGGGTCAGGTGGGGTAGGGTTAGAAATAAGGAAATTGTTGCAGCCTTCCTGCCATCTCTTCTTCCTGAAACTGCTCACCCAAAGTAAGACAGGCTGTCCCAACAGATACTCCTTTCTTTTATAACTGAGCAAGGTCATCTGTAATCTTGTAGGAATCCTGTTTTACAACTGAGGCACTCTATCAGTAGACATTTTATGGATTCATTTCAGATGCAGACTTTTCTGCTGTAGCACTCTTGAACATACAAGCAGAAGATGCAAGTGAAGCAATGAATTGGGTATCCCTAAGCCTTCAGAGGTTGAATCCTTTGCAGCACTGTTTTTAAAGTCTTTCTTTCTTCCCACACAATGTTTAGACTGTGGTGGCCACAGCACAGTGAGTGATATGTCCTACCTTAAAAACAAAGCAAGATTTAATGTATTGTTTTCTGTTTTAAATCGGCACTTATATTTTGCCTCCCCAGTAAGTGTATCAACTTCTTGAACATAGCACATGCAGTTCTGATTTTGATACCTCCCTCAACTGGAAGACTTGTATCTCACCACATTTCATCCTCAATATGTACTGATTTAATTCGATGCCACTTCAACAGCAGAAATGAGAATCAGGAAGACCTTTCTGTAAAGTATTATCCTGGCTTTGGTGTTCTATAGAAAAAAACTGTATGTCTTTAAGCAGTAGAAAACTCTAGGTCACATACCAGTAGTTAAGAATTGGAAGGACATTAATAATATTTGATTTTAACATTGTGCTACTCCCCTTTATTCAATATAAGTAAGCTCTCACGCCTACAGTCTTAGAATGTGGGTGAATCTCATTTCATATATGGAATATCAACAATATGTTCATTCTTTAAAATCCATCTCAAATTTTTCCTTCTCTGTGGAAATCTTCTAGAACTCAGTATCGATAGTGCCCATTACCCTAATTTCTATAGATTTTTGTTCTCTTCTACTTCTTTGCCACATATGTCTTTGTTATATTTTTTTTTAAAGATGTTTGAGAATTGGCCCATATAGACTGGATGAGTGGGGATGTGGGAAAGTGAAGAGAGTAAGAGATGGAGGGAGGAAAAAAGGGAGGAAGAAAGGAAAGAGAGAGGTGGGTAGAGAGGGAGAGAAGGTAAGGAAAGGGAGAGGGGGAGGAGTGCAAAAGAGCAAACAAGAATAGAACAGGAAAAGATTAATTACCATTGTGGGCAGCTAAGGATCATCTTAGAAAATACAAAAAGCAGATGAATGGCTCCACCTCCTAACCTATCAAACCTGTGCATTTGCTTTCTTACAAGGCAAGAGGCACTTTGTAAGCACTGATGAAGTCAAAGACATTGAAATGAGAGGATTTTAAACTATGCAAGCTGGCTCAGCTGAGTCACTGCCTCTTCTAAGACAAAGGTGAAAGGGTACATGGCGCCAAAAACTGTGAGCAGAAACAAGATGTGACAATGAGATCCAATGTCATCTTGATGTGACTCTAAGCTAAGGGATAGAGAGGGCCTCTGCAAACTGCTGATCATAAAGATATGGAATTTCCCTAAAGAAATGTATTTATCTCATATTCTCATTTTACTTAAGTGAAATGAATTTTAGAGTTTTGGACTCTAGAACAATAAGGCTACATATTTGTGTTCAGTCTCCGAGGTCATAATAGTTCGTTACACTGTAGTGAGAATCCAATGCAGAGATCTTGTAAAATACAAAGTGTATGGGTCTTGGAGCACAGTTATGCCACTATAGTCTATTACTTCTCATCACTCACTGGGTAGGGCTTATCCTCAGGAATGTTAACTTCCCATCACCTCTTTAAAGTTCCAGCTAAACATTTCACAGCATCCTCCAGGGACTAGAGAAGGGCCTTAGTTCAAGAAAATATAGGTCAAGAAAATAATATGAAAAGGCCTGTCTACCAATGGTCCACTGATGAAGCAGGTAGCATTCAGGATAGACCATTAAAATATGAATTGTATCCTGCCATTACCTCTCTCAGGGAATCTGTATGTATTTATCTGTGTGCATGTGCGTGCACGTGCATGTGCATGTGCGTTTACGGGTGTGTGTGTGTGTGTGTGTGTGTGTTTTCCCGATATCAAGTTTCCTATCAAATTATTTGATGCTTAACCTTTCCTGTCCTTCTCCAGAGGCCCCAACACAGGCTGGCATGTAGAAAAAAATCCTTCCTGACTGATTGGGTGACAGAATATGACAGGCTGTGTATATCACAGTAAATACTTGATGCTTTCTCTAATTTCTAAATGAAAACCATGCAGAGTGGGAAAATTGCTGTTTCTTGGAAAGAGACTCCAGATATTTTGCAGATCTCAGGCAGTTTGGGAGCAAGGTGACTGTCAATCACAAATACAAGTTGTCACTCTATGAAATGGCCCTTGCCTGCTGCATGACTGATCTGCAATCTAAGATTCCCTCATCAAGGTTAGCAGATAAATCAATACAAAAGGAGGTGAGCATCGCAGGTGGTACAGATGTCAAGCAGTCATCTCATGTGCTTGACAGAAAATTGAGCATATTGGTAAAGTACTAAGGACTTCTTTCAAGAAAGGGCTGACTGCCCTGCTCCTGAATGGAAATCAGATCAACACTAAAATCCCTCTTGACAACTGAGTCAGTTTTCTTCTGACAAGTGTTTAGGTAGAAAGGCATGATGTACAACATCAGGGACTGCCCATGTTTTGGTAGCTGACTTAACTCAGGTCTTTTTATCCCCTGTGTGTATAAATACATACATACATACATACATACATACATACATACATCATACACACACACACATACACACACACACACACACACACACACACATATATATACAGATATGTATATATATATACAGATATGTATGTGTATGTATATATATATATGTATATATGTATATATATGTATATATATATGTATGTATGTATATATATATATATATATATATATATATATATATATATATATATAATTTTCACAATGCACTTAGGCCTGTGCAGTCCTCCTGTTGGAAAGTGCGTTATGTATTCTGACTGTACAGCCAACTCTTCCAGGTACATTAGCCTTCAGAACATATTTACAACGAAGGCTGAGTGACTCTCATGAGAAACTGGGAAATTTAGCTAAGTGTTTTCTTCTTGCCTTCCACACCTATTTTCCAACCTCTCCCATTCCCAACTTCATAACTCCAGATCCAGTTTCTGATAAAGACTTTGTTTTCCCTATGGCTCCAGTGGTTGGAATGAGCCTTGTCTAATCCTATTGAATTTGGTGTATCCCCTCTTCTCTACCCCCCCACCATCAACTTTCATGACAGTATTTTCCCCTTGCTCCTGGATGCTAATTGCTTTGCTCTGCCCCTAATCTCCGATGCCTCCCTGTATTATATTTCTTTTAATCTTGTCATCATTGCTACAGGTGATCCCTTCATCAAGATGGTGAATAAAAACATCTAACTGTATTCTATTTACTACCTGTACCTTGATGTACAGGTACTTTGCTTTCCTTAAGCACAGAACTGATGAAATGTGAAGGAAGAGAGACATTTGTATTTAACTGACAGCGTGTAAATAGACACAATGGAATACTATCACTGTCTTAGCACTAGCACACTACTTAAAATTTTATCTGTGAAAGAAACAAGTCTTGAAGGTGGTATGTAAGCTAGATATGTTTCAGGCTCCTGTCTGCCTATCAGTCTGTTAGTATATACACAGAAGTTCTTCCTACAGTTGCCTACCAAGAAGGCTCCTGAATACTTTGACTCCATTTCTGCTGTCTCAAATCACCATGTGACTGATCCTTTTTAAGCATTAAGCCAAGGCTGACAAAGTTCCTTTCAGCTGGTATAAGTGCTATTATCAAGTGAATGTCAAACGGTGTATATATCCTGATACATAATATATCACAGTATTCTTATTTCATTTCTTCTGCCCTTAGGGTCTTAACTGTACTCCTCTGCTAATAATATCTAGTTGCCTCTATGCAAACAAGATAGGAATATTTCTCCAGAAACACACCTGAACACAAGAGAAAGCCCTACATCTGGAAGCTACCAATGGTGCCATATCAGTACAGTGTTAACTTCCAAAAAGGAAGCTGATGAGTTCTCTGAGCTTCAAGAACAGAGCTTTTATATTAATACGTTAAGAACTAGCTTGACACCAAGTTGATATAGTAAGACCCTGTAAACTCCAGCAACGGTTGGACGGAAATGGAAGATGCCAGTTCCTGGCTGCTCCCACCAGCTCCCACCTGCTCCATCCAGTCAGTTCCCACCTGCTCACAGTTATTCCTGGGCTTTGTCTGAGATGTTTTAATGAACATCTCATTAAATTCGGTCTGCCCTCTCTGATAGAACCCAAGGTTCTTAGCCATCTCTGTGTGCTTCCCTACCTTTGGAGCAGGGCCTGAAGCCACTGACCACTTTGCTAATATATTCCCACAAAGAAAAAGGAGACACAGATGAGCTGCTACTGGGCTCTTAGTGTAGAGCTGATCTTAGGAAAAAATGAAGCACCTGTGTAAAAATCTAATATTTACCAGGCAATCCACAAATAAGTGTGGCATAGTTTGGGGAGGTGGCCAGGCAGAAAGACATTCTAGGTTGAGGCTAGCTTCTGCCCTGAAGGAAAAGTAAATTACCTTGCTGATAGTTCAGTGACAGATAAAGCAAATGTAATATTTTAATTTTCTTTTTAGTTTCTTTCTTTCTTTCTTTCTTTCTTTCTTTCTTTCTTTCTTTCTTTCTTTCTTTCTTTCTTCTCTCTCTCTCTCTCTCTCTCTCTCTCTCACTCTCTCTTCCTTCCTCCCTTCCTTCTTTCCTTCCTCTTTTTCTTGTTCATAGAACTCTCTTTATATAGACATGGTTCCTTTAATAACTAAAGTCGGTTTGGAGCATTACTCGCTCAATGATCCAATGATGTAGTCATGAATGACACAAAGATAAATTATATCTAAGCCAGTTTTAGAGGGATTTGGACCCTCAATGACCCCTCTGTTTCTATGGGACTGACTATGGGCACATAATTTCCAGCTTTGGAAGGTGTACTGTCTGCTTTTGTGTGTCAACTTGACACAGGCTGGAGTTATGACAGAGAAAGGAGCTTCAGTTAGGGAAGTGCCTCCATGAGATCCAGCTGTAGGGCATTTTTTCAATTAGTGATCAAGGGGTGGGGGCCCCTTGTGGGTGGTACCATCCCTGGGCTGGTATTCTTAGGTTCTATGCTGAGAGTGGGCTGAGCAAGCCAGGGAAAGCTAGCCAGTAAGAAACATCCCTCCCTGGCTTCTGCATTAGCTCCTGCTTCCTGACCTGTTTAAGTTCCAGTCCTGACTTCCTTTATTGATGAACAGCAGCATGGAAGTGTGAGCTTATGGGAATAGCTTGTGACAATCCTAGGAAGCACAGTGTTACAGCAGACTCATGATCCTATGCCACTAATGATCCTCTCCCACTTCCACAGTGTTCCCAGAGCCTTAGGTGCAGGAGCCTTTTATGGATATATGCTATGGGACTGGGCACTGCAACCCTACATTTTGATTAGTGGTGTTTTCTGTCTCATCTAGGATAAGAAGTTTCCTTGAGGAGAGGTGAGGACTACACTTACTTGTGGGTTGTGTGCATGTTTTTGTAATCACAATTTTGATGTCTGAGAAATTTGGACATGCATATAATAGTTTTGATCAAATCCAACTCCCCTTCCTTTCTCTCCAATCCTTCCCAATCATCATCACCATTTTCCATGCCCACTTCCATGGCCTCTTATTTTTAAAGCAACTGAGTCAACTTACTATCTGCTATATGTACATGGATGCAAGACCAACTACTAGCACATAGTTGCTGGCCAGATGATGCATTACTGAAGAAAACTGACTCCCACTCCCCAGTAGCCAACATTCTCAATAGCGTCTCAGGCAGAATTTGATGATCCCTTGGTCATTTACACTGGCATTTTGGCTGATTCAATCTTGTGTGGATGTTACTCATACAGCCCCAGCCACTGTGAGCTCAAGTGTGCAAAGGTACTGCCATGTGGGTAAAATACTGTTTCACCAGAGGATTTTGTTGCTTTTTGTTTAAATCATAGAAACTTGGTATAACTTTGGAAGCAAAACTCATGAAAGTTTGGAGCCTCCTGATGTCCTAGTCTTTCTGGAGGTAGTTTTGAGTTGTCTACACTGAACCTTCAGTGATCTATCAGGTTTTCCTAATCCATGCTGGATTCTTTCCAGTGCTTCAGCTCACAGAACTTGAGGTTCCCCTTATCTACCTGTGTATGTCTGAGGACACCAGTTGCCTTTGATTTCACTCCTTTGATGAGTGTTAGGAGACCTGCTCAGTTCTTCATTTGCCAGTGTGGGAACTCACTACCTCTTGATGTGTTCTAGCCCAGAATGGTCTTCTCATCGCTACTCCCATCAAGGGGAAAAATGAAAAGGTCATGTGCTGGTCTCTTCCTGGGGGCCTTCCTGGTTCTTCCCTTCTGTGAGTCACAAACAAAAAGGAAATCTTGCTATTTATTCAGAAGGAAAAATATTTCAGAATTTAATGAGTGAAATAATGAGCACACATTTATCTGCCTTACTTCTCCCTGAAGAAGACCTTGGGTACGTACAGTGCTTCAAATTTTCCAATGCCATCTTTAGCATCTCTGTGAAAGTGGATATTTGTCCAACTCCATGCAGCATCCACCCCATGCCATCTTATGATTGCATATTGCAATTCAAGTCAGAGAACAGATTTTTGATGAGAATATGCTCTAGGATTTATTATTCTAACACATATTTAGTCTATGGCTCCTCGTTTTTGAAGTGCTGCCAACCATTATTAAGACCAACAGTGGTGAGAATTGTGGGAAATTTGCATTTTAAAATGCTGCTTCCCCCTTTTCACAATTGCTTTCTTCGTTTCTTTGTCATTCTTCAAACGCTGACTATCCCCCAAATGCTCCGCTGTGGTTAGGAGGAAGGAACCAGGTTGTCTGTTTGAGGGGAATAGAACATGCATCATTTCCAATTACATCTCTCTAGGCATTTCCAGTAACTGAAGCTTGTGTTTAAGTAAAACTCAGAAATCCAAAACAACTGGCAGAAAATGCATTAGGTAGAACAGAAAAGGATCATATATGTAGTTTACTCCAGAAATCACAGGTAATTGGTCAGGGCACTCTATATTTATCTCAGGCAATTTGAAAATATATTTCTTTATAATTATGATATATATAGTTTTATATATAATAACATGTAACTTATATATATATATATAGGTATATATAATTATTGAGTTTTTTCAATATATGCTTTTGAGAAACTCAGAAACCCAGAGTGTAGCAATGAAGTCTAATTGTTTGGGGAATTGATTATTTAGACCACAACACACACACACACACACACACACACACACACACACACACTTTTAATGAAGGTCTAACTAATAAATGAAATTGCCTCTTTATCTTCTATTCTTCTTCAACTGGTTTTTTTAAAATCAATCATTCCAAGTTCTAGCATTATGAAGGGAATCTAGACATTTTAAAAAAGGAAGCATAAATCATTTTCTAAGTTCATATGTAAAGTTTGACTTTATGAATACACCTGTGCTTAAGCTGTTCTCTAGTTGAGTATAAAGCTTCCCATTGATCTTCAGGTTTTATGTACCATTGTATACCTTTGAGGTTCCCCATTCCCCTCACCTCCAAATTTGTTGAATGGTTTCCATATGTGTATCATTACACAAATAGTATGAGGAATGAGGACTGTACCAAGCAGATCTAAAGAGGAAAGTGTGAGTTGCACAGTTGAATGCTCAGAGAAAGCTGGCAGGGACTATATTAGAGAGGTAGGATACTTGAGAACAGAGACCAATATTGCTGACACTGATGTGAGTTCTCTGGAAGGAAGTCAATGCCTAGTGAATCTGAGTCTGAAGCCTCATCTCTCTTTATTTCAGAGTATCTTTTAAGTCACTGCCCACTCTTCTCTCAATCATGGATTTGCCATTGAGATCTTATTATCTATATTTTACTTTTACTCTAGGATTCAGTAAATAAAGACAGATTCCAAAGATGGCAAAGATGCAGAGAGTACTACAAGTGAGTCCTCTGCAGGCCATCTTCAACTGGTCACCTGCACTACAGTTACTCTCATACAGACTTTTTTACACTGTGAACAACCTTACAGACCCTATGTCTGCAATCAAATAGTGTATATAGTTTGTTCAGACATTTGTGGGTTAGCTATGGTTCAACTAGTTGAAGCTGGAATTAGCTGGTCTTGCTGGATTCCAGACTTCTGTGATGGGTAGTGGGACATCAGTCTGTTCCTGTCTTATTGTAGGTATTAATTTGGAAGGGCAAAGACTGCCAAAGATATAATCTTTATACGTCAGTAAGCATGCCAAGCTTAGATCTATTCATAGACTACTGGCAAATGGCTAACACATTCAATTCACCATCAGGAGAAAAAGAATTAGATGCCACCTAAAGGGAACTTTTGTCCAAGTTTGAAAATCCCGGACCTGAGGACTCAGGAGAGTTTTTCTTCTAGCGCCATCAGAAGCCAATCTATCCAGGGTAGATGTTTATCTGTTCATATCAAACTCAACACTGTCTCCTTGGATTTAATAGTGAAATCATAGGAAATCCCTACTCAATCACTTTCAGAATGTCTTTGAAAGTGATTTTCAGGGTTGTACTCTCTAGCATCTTTTGATTACAAGTAGACAATATATTTTCATCACAGACTTCGTCTCTAAAATCAATTCAGTCTTTGTCTCAATCAGCAGAGGGGTTTCTGTACTTGCACATTCTCTCTAAGCCACACAAATAGAAGTCTTGCCAACTAGATCAGACCTTTGAAATCAAGTTTAACCAGCTATTGTCAAAATAACTCAGATGAACCTTGTGATAGAGATTGATATAGCCATGATCTGTCTGACTCAAGATTGAAACCTGAGAAAAATAAATGTTTTCCATATGTTGAGCATCTTCCTTGGGGAGGTGGTGGTTTGAGAAGCTTTCAGAAGATATATGGGATTGTGAGTTCAAATTTACAAACTCGGCCCTTCAAGGAACATGATTCATCCTTGAAGAGTCAAAGCCAATAACCAGAGAGGAAGGAGGGAGGCTGTGTACTTCCTGGCCTTCTCCCACACTGAGCTAGTAAGGGTTGTCACAGCAGGAGCACTGAGGACAATGTTAAGTGTGACTGCTTCTTGAGAATCTGGGTCTTGTATGTGTAGGTTAGAACACAAAACTTATTAGAACAGATGTAGATTACATGCCCTGGAATCAGTGACAAACAACTACAGCCTGGAGTCTAAAAGTCAGCTCTTTTATCCAAAAACAGTCATCCTTCCAGATGGTACTTGTTGGTCATGCTAAGGTCCCTTGTGTGGAGGCTCTAGGCCATCAGGTACCAAAGAGAAGGTACCGGAAATGGAGCTCATTTCCTCCCTCTAGAGGGAGGACTGATTTTCAAAGGTCACTACAGATCATCACAGTATGCTGTAGCAGGCAGATCCTCCCCAAATTCCCAATTGTAACCTGCCGTGCCATTTTGCTTTGAGCAAAGTGGAAAACTAAACAAGACAGAACAGGATGGGGATAAGAGGAAGGTTGGGGTGGGATTCTGCCTCATAAAGGTGTCTCCTTTTCATCCCCCAACCCACACACAAACGAGAGAGAGAGAGAGAGAGAGAGAGAGAGAGAGAGAGAGAGAGAGAGAGAGAGAGAGAGAGAGAGAGAGAGAAGGAGGAGGAGGAGAATAAAGCAAACTTGATAGACACTTAGGGGCAGGAAAGGACTTTCTGGGACAAGGTAAAAAGTTTTGAGTTGGGTTGTGAACACATAGGAAGCTGGTAGGGCTTCTGACCTGGTCTAGTGTGGTAAATCTTAAGACAGAATATTGATGCTCTCTGGACCTTATGCTGTTGAATTCCATGGCTCAAATGGCATAAAACACAGTTTCACCTCCAGGTCAATACTCATCAGTCTTTTCTACTTGGATGAGATATTCTCAGTGAGGTCCTGATTACCCTTGTAGGAAACATGTGTTTGAATGAAAGAGATATTTTACCAAGTCCTATTCCAAGAGAGTCTGTGAGAATCCTTCAGCTCCTTCAGTCTCCTCGGGAGACTTATCTAGGGATAGGAGAAACAGCTTATATAGAATAGAATTTGTTTCACGAGCCATTTCTCTGGTCATTATTATAATTCCTTAGGCAAAAGATGATTTTTAAAATCCCCT
The DNA here is from genome assembly GCF_947179515.1 of Apodemus sylvaticus. Classification (NCBI taxonomy): domain Eukaryota; kingdom Metazoa; phylum Chordata; class Mammalia; order Rodentia; family Muridae; genus Apodemus; species Apodemus sylvaticus. Next base: position 124,867,580 of record NC_067476.1, read on the forward strand.
TAGAAATAGATACTGGAGTGCATAAGTTTGAAAAGTTGATGAAGCTTGCCAAAATTGTAACCTTGTGTCCCATAAAAAAATAAGTTCTTCCTTCATACCCCTTTTGCAGAGCAGACAAAAGGCAACTTGAAAGGGAGACTTCATGTTTCACCATTTTTTAAACAGATGAAAGGGAGAATAACCCATGTCTTAGACAGAATATTAAGAGTTCCAGTGTATCATTTGATTCTGACACATGATGTCAAGTGAAATGAAATAATGGGTCAGAGAAGATGAAGAAGATAAGAAATCCAAAATCCCCCATCTCCTTCTTTATATTACAACTAATTTTAGAGTTCCTGCTGGAGAAATCTGCACCGAGTTTAATAAAATAGAAGGTGGTGGAGGACCATGGAGAAGCACAGGCAATCATAATTTGCAGGCATTCTACTGGGAGCCAGTGGCCACCAGAGCCATGGTATTTGAGCCACAAAGGGGACACATTACATCGCAATGGCCAGTCTTCTAATTATCCCTGGTATGAGAGAGAGAAATCTTATAAGGAAGCCTTATCTAGTAGAACATGAGCTGTTAATTGAGAAAGAAGGAAGCATGTGAATTCTGGTTCTGTGGGGTGGCAGAGAGCCTGTGCTTAACACTCTGCAACAAACACCCTGACATACAAGTCCCAAACTTGATTTCCTTTATTTGAAAGACTGAGTACCTGGACTGGAATCTCTCAGAAAGAGATGTCATGACATCTGCTGTCCATTTCACAGTGACCAGGGAAGGGATGACATGGATTATATATGTTCAAGTGGAGTCACGTCAGTCATTAGGTGCAGGACCCACTAAACCTAGTGTTTTGGATGGGACCTGCACCTAATGTGAGTTCTCTACTATAAGTGAGAAGGACTACCTATATCTTCAAGAGAATTCTGAGTTCACCCTGGTTTACGAGGTTATCAGAGTTGCAGACCAAAATAGAGGGCATATTTGATTTTATTTCATTTTTTATAGATATGAAATATGTAAGAATAAAAAACCAAGTAATGAACAAATAAATAAATCTACCAAATTTGCTATCATGTCAATAAGAAGGTAAACAAGCTATTCTAGAAGACAAAGAAGTACACACACTCTCCCTTCTAAGAAATAAAGAATATGTCTGCTTTGCACATAGCAAGGTGAGCCCTGGCTGGCAGAAAGACGCAATCTCATCCCAAGGTATCTCTGGCAGTCTGAAGTCAAGCCAGAGTCCAGAAGGGAGACTGAGGCAGGAGACTACCTGTGGAGCACCATGAGTACCCGCTGTGGTTTTCCAGTTCATTACATGCTTTATTATGTCCATACTCTTTGAATTTTTTTTAACTTGTCCTTTCAATCAACAGCTAAAACCATGTTGTAATACCCCATCTTTGCCTCTGTGCCAGGCCTTTGCCCTCCCAGGGAAAGCCAAAGTCACCTTCTTTAGCATTCTGCTGCTGTGCTCTCTGCAGTCACAGGGGCCAGTATCACTCTTATTACTTCACCTGTTTTATCTTTTGTGAAACTCAGCCTTAGCCAGAATTGTCTGAGTGGCCGCTCTAGCAATTGCTTAACGGCGAGGCTCCTTCAGCTCATTTCTCTCAAGTAATTTGATTTCATCTGCTGTCAGAATTGCTTCTATGGGCTGCAGAAGGCCTAGGGAGGGATTGAGAAAAACAGCTCAAACATAAAAACCGTTATATATCGCCCTCCATGTCCACATCCTTATTACACCCTTCATCATACCCCTCTCCCAGTCCCTACCCAGGAAAAGTATGCAGTGTGTATGTAGGGATTAGTGAAAAATGAAAAAGATGAAACTTGCTGTTCTATCAACTATCATTTAGCTCAAGCGTGTATATTACTTGCTATTTTACCTAACATGAGTGTTTGCACTGAAGTAGGAAAAAATGTAATTTCTTAACTATTATGTGTAATAAAGTTTGCATCTCTTGTTAGTGGTACTCAGTTGGTATCAACATTTCCATCTACCCAGGAATTCAACCTTCCTTCTCATTTAGAATAGCCAACAGTTTCCATAAATGTAGAAAGTCCGATATTCAACAATTAATATGTTTGAGTTTATGTGTGAATAATAATAATAATAAAGTAAATAAGTAAATAATTATAATACATTAGATTAATAAATAAATAAGTGAATGAATAAATAAATAAATGAGTAAATAAATATCACCATGATTTCTTAACTCAGGAGTTGGCAGAGTGTGAAAGAGCGAGATAGCAAGAGAACAATTGTGTGTGTGTGTGTGTGTGTGTGTGTGTGTGTGTGTTTAAGAGAGAGAGTTCAGATACTATGTGAATTAATAGTATATAACTGAAGTGAATTTGATTTTGATTGATGACTTTGTCTGGGATATTACAGTAGCTAGGTTACGGTTTTTAAAATTTTAACTGTATGGTTAGTGAATAAATACTTTTTGTATGTAGGATATACAAAAAATTGTGAATATTTTATCTTACCTTTGGACCAGATGTGTCTTTATAGGGAAAATTAAATAATTTAATAGGGTAATTAAAAAAAAAACTTTTTGGTCTAAAATCCCTTATTGAATAGCTCAGGTTTTCAAACCCATTCTCATATTGGTAGATAAATTGCATTCTTACAATAACAAGAAGGGCATCCTTGTTTTAAGTAGTGGGAATCTTGATTCCAGTACGACAGTGTGGTGGTGTGCATTTAGGTGTCCCTAATGATGGCTTGGTTACACTGTTATAGACAAAATAGCACATTGTCAGATTTTATTTATTTGATTATTTGTTTTTTTTAAATCTCTATTCTCTCACATTTCATACCTAGGTCCAGTAGAGGGTTAGGGTAAAATGCTAGGAAGGGAGACTCTTGGCAGGGTGTGCATGGTATATGGAATATGGAGTTAACAGGCTGAAGAGCAGCTTAATTATACTTTGTATTATGCTGTTTGGTTTTTATTTATGTTTTACAAAAAGGGCATGTTTGAAATATTGATTTAAGATATTATCATATTCTTTTCTGCAATATGGTAAGCAGAAATGAAAGGCAGACTGTCCTTTTCAAAGTTAATCTGTTGTTTTTAACTCCAGAAAGGACAAGCTGGCAGAGGAATTCCTATCTCACATCAGATGTCCTATTAGAGGAACAAACCAGAGGGTCAATGGAACACGTTAAAATTTTATGTCAAGGAGGCAAAGGTAGTTTCTGGTTTGGAACTTATAGGAAAAGGTAAATCTGTGAGGTAGCAGTCAATATTAGCAGACAAAAATTGCATTAGATAATATATTTTTATACAGAAAAAATTAACTGTCTTAATGTTGAAACCATCTTAGATTTTCAAAAATGCTAACAAATAAATCCAGAGATGTAGTAGAATCAACCATGAATAATCACTGCTGTGTTGTCCTACAGTGAACTTTTATGCATGTAACATCAGTTTAGCATCAGAGTCAGAAGGAAAACATCTATCTAATGTGACATGTGATGTGCTATGGATGGAAACAGGGCAAACCCAACTGACTGTTTCACCTCTTCTCTCTCTTATTTGAAGTGTTCTTGGCTGAAAATTCCACCTGCTTTTTATTGACAAAAGGGGCTTGGCTTAGCCTCAAGTTATAGAAAGGTCTAATCTATCTTTAATGTCTTTACATATAGTCAAAATATAGTTGCAAAGGGCATCATGACACATGGAATTTTTACAGCTTTTTGAGTCAGTTTCTTGCTATGTAGCTTAAACTGGCCTTGAATATAGTCTTTATGACCTAAGCCTCCCACACTTTAGAATTACAGACATTTACCACAATGCCTGATCAGTGGTTTGCTATATTAAACATTCTATGATTCTGATAGAAGTGTAATTGTCAGATGTCTTTAAAATGTCCTTGGTAAAACTGATCAAAGTCAAAGTAACAAGAAGAGCATCCCAATTTCACAGGAACAAGCAATGAAATGCACCAAAACATTGCATCATTCATACAATCTTTTGAAGCCCCGAATTGGATCAGCCCAATTGTCCACCCATGCTAGAATGGATTGTGCTGTGTTCATACAATGAAATGGAATCTGACAATGAAATAGAACAAACTAGTTTTATATGCAAAAGCTGAGAGAAGTTATAGAGGGCCAATGATGACAAAAATATAGACTTAGCACAGATAAACATACTAATTTATAGTGATAGAAGTCATAATAGCTGTTCTCTCAAGACATAGATATGGACTCAGAAAAGGAAAATTTATAGTATATTAAAAATGCTTTTTCTTAGAGGAACATTCCTCCACTGCTGGTGGAGTTGCAAATTGGTACAACCACTCTGGAAATCAATCTGGCGGTTCCTCAAAAAACTGGGCACGTTACTTCCTGAGGACCTTGCTATACCACTCCTATGCATATACCCAGAGGATTCCTCAGCATGTAATAAGGATACATGCTCCACTATGTTCACAGCAGTCCTATTTATAATTGCCAGAAGCTGGAAAGAACCGAGGTGTTCCTCAATGGAGGAATGGATACAAAAAATGTGGTATATATATACAATGGAGTACTAGTCAGCCATTAGAAACAATGAATTCATGAAATTCTTAGACAAATGGATGGAGCTGGAGATCATACTAAGCGAGGGAATCCAGTCTTAAAAGATCAATCATGGTATGTGCTCACTAATAAGTGGCTATTAGCCTAGAAACTTGGAACACCCAAGACATAATCCACATATTAAATGATGTCTAAGAAGAACGGAGGAGTAGCCCCTGGTTCTGGGAAGGCTCAGTGCAGCAGTATAGGACAATACCAGAACAGGGAAGTGGGATTGGGTAGATGGGGGAACAAGGGGAGGGAAGAGGGCTTATGGAACTTTTGGGGAGGGGGAAGCCAGAAAAGGGGAAATCATTTGAAATGTAAATAAAAAATATATCAAATAGAAAAAGAATAAAAAATGCTTTTTCTTTTGAGTTGAGTAATATTGAATGTATGTATATATATATGTACACACATATATATCCACAAATATGCATGTATACATATATACATGCATGTATGTAGGCTCAGATTTTCCTTTTTTCTCTTCTCTTTCATTTTAATAATGTCAGCAAATTGAACAAAGTGTACTGGATTTGTTGGAAGTTATGGAGAGCCCAAATCAAGTCAAACTGGCTCCATGAGTAGGTTAGCTCTTGGGTCTACATGTTTTGAAGCATATGTCAGGAATGTTTTATCCAGCAATTTAATCACATGACTAGTCTTTCTTGTCTTTCTGACCTGACAACAGTGTCAGCTTTATCTTTTATAAAGTCAGTGTCAGTTTTTCTGCTGAAAAGCACTCTGTGTTTTTCATTCCTATAGTCTCAGTTATAGTCCATTATCATCATGGTGAGGGGGAGCAGTAAACATGTTGCTCAAGCAGTACCTAAGAGCTACATCCTAATGTGTAGGCAGAAAAAGAGGCTCAGATTTTTCTAAATCTATTTTAATAATAGTTCTTAAATGTTTTAAGCTCCCTTCTAGCCCATCACCCACCAGAGGTAGAGGAAAAGAAAGGTTAATAGGAAGCATGGCTTGTGGACTTGCTTAGACCTTTGGGATGATTCCAAACTTCATTGTCAGGATAATATCAGCAGGTTAGTACACTGGGCAATCACCCCCTCATGAATCAGCAACATCAGTTCAATCCAGAAACTGCCTAAGTCCACAGAAGCAAGAAGCCACCAGAATATCATGAGAAGTTCTTTGGTGAGTTGCTCTCTACAAAGTCACAAGTAGACTCAACCACATGATGCAAGGTGAACCAATGTCAGAGCATCATCACTGCAGACTAGTGAGGCGGAGCCATGTGGACCAATGCTAGAACCTTCTCCCACTGTCTGTGGGGACATACTTATATTCTTTCTAAACACCAGGTGTCTTCTCACATTTCTGCTTCAGTGGAACATCCTCTCATCTGTGTTTGCTTCAGCAAAACATCATTTCACCTGTCTGTCACAGCAGACATCATACATACATCATATGACATAACTAAGTTTGAAAAGAAACCAAAAATTTTTCACTTCCCATGTGTATGTAAATAAGTGAATAAAAATTCAGCAAGCATTGTTAACACAAAAATGAAGATGAAAATAAAAATCACTTGTATATTGTGCAAGTCAGGCCCCATGTTGATAACAAATATTCACTTTAATAATCCAGTCTCATAAGAAGAGAACTACACTTCACAATGCCTGCAGAAGCACAGATACTCTGCACACCTGGGCACACAAACTCATAACTCCTTGCATGACTGACCCTAAATTATTAATGTCTTGTTCAGCCTCAGTGACCCTCCTCCTTTTAGGAGATTTTTCTGTCATATCATTCCCTGACTGCTCTGAAACCTAGTTGCAGCATCCTGTTTGGGTAATCATATTCTGAGTCTATGGACAAAAGCCCCCCTCCACCACAACCACCATGAGAATATACTTTGACCTTAGAAGGCACATCTTGCTATCCCAGGCTATAATCTCTCCTTGTATATATGTAACCTGCTGTGGGTCCTTGGAGTTAAGAGAACAAAGAATTGCCCTGTAACTAAGGACCCTGCTCAGTGTGATTTTTCTTGTATGTGCATGCCCAATGAAAGCAGACATTTTGAATTTTTTTCTTGATACTTCCCTCACTTTTTCATCTTTCAACCAGGAGCCTTGTTTTCTTCTGTGTAGCAACTCGGTGCTATTGTTTTTTTTTTCCTAGATAAAAACATATCAGATACAATTACTTTGTGTACCATCTCAGCATTTCAGTATCTGCTATTTTTTAATTCTCAAAGGCCAAACACACTGTGATCACAAGAGCAAACATTTTTTATAGTAAATACACCAGGACCATAAGTCTAAAATCCTTTCCTTCATTCAGCATCTATTTATGAACATCAGTAAACATCACCAATTTGTCAAGTATACAATGAAAGCTAAGATAGATGTATTACCTGACTTCTCCATGATGATTATAAATTGCATATTTATAGAAACAAATTGCAGAATTTCATAGGCTAAATCTATAATGGAAAGGCAAATGGTGCTATGAAAATATTGACTAGGGAGCTAAGAAAGTCACCTTTCAGAGATGATAAATTCTAATATTATTTCTACCAAAACAAAAATGCATGCATGTGTGCAATATGTATGCAACACACACACACACACACACATACACACGGAGGGTGGCATTTCCATAGAAACTTGGCCCTTGGGTTGCTAAAGGAATGTCCAGTTGAAAACTGGAGAGGGCTGTGGTGTGCTGAAGCAGGGACTTTGAAGCTTCATAGCATCAGATCAAATCCTCCTTGGCTTTGTGGCACTGGGTTATTTCTTGTCTTTGCCCCCACCCCTCCTCTACTTGTTAGACAGAGCATCATCATCTCCCCATGGAAGTTTGTGTTAGAATGGCTTCCATAGGCTTATATATTTGAATGCTTATCACCATGGAATAGAATGAATTGAAAGAAAAGAATCACAAATATTGGTAAGTGTAGGCTTGTTGGAGAAAGTGTCAGAGGGGGTGGGCTTTGCTGTTATAATCCCATTCTATGATCAGTTCTTGTCTCTTTCCCTACAAATCAGGATGTAGCTCTCATGTACTGTTCCAACACCTAGCTGCATGCTACCATGATTCTCACCACTATATAATAGATCTATGAAACTTAAGGAAGGTTCCCAGTTAAATGCTTCCTTTCATAAGATTTGCCCTGATCATGCCTCTTCATTGCAATAGAATAGTGACCCAAACAGAAGTTGTTGCCAGAGACTCTGGTATTTCTGTGATAGGCATAACAATGCTCTTTGTTGGACAGTTATGGAAGACTTTAGGATTTTGGACTACAAAAGTAGTTGGGCATTTTATGTGGGGCTTAATGGGCTACCCTAGTAGGACATAGAAGTGCTAAGGGTGATTTGAACTGTGGGGGCCTACCTTGAAGGACCATTAGGAATTATAATGGAGTTAAATCCAGTGTTCAAGGAGATAAAAGTTGTTAGACACAATCTTGATGATTCATGAAAGAAAGGGAGCAGTAACTTTGGAGCAAAACCCCACAAAAATAAGCTTCCAACTTAGGAAAAGGAATTAAAGGAAGCTTAACAGTAAAGGAAATTTTCAAGTACAGAAGACTGATGAGAATCTGTTTGGACAAGGGTGGGGGGCATGTCCCAGCCCAAATAAGCATCAATAAAAGAAAATCTCAGGGTCAAACAGGCATGGTAGTGTACACCATTATTCCTAGCCCTCAGAAGGCAGAGACTGGATATAAAACAAGTTCGAGGACAGCCAAGCTTAAGTAGTGAAAGGCATGTTGTTCCAGCTCTAGTAAGCAGGAGAACTTGACCGCTTTGGCCACATGGTTCTGGCCAGTAAAGGATATCAGAAAGGATTTGCAGAATCTCCCTTCTTGTCTTAAAGTCAATGAGGCCAGGTGTGTGTAAAAGTTGTCCCACACGGAGGCCCAAAGAGGCCATTGCATAAAGCTGTGAAAATTACTCCTCTTCTGGGTTTGAGACCAGAAGGTATTGAAGATGCCAGAGTTATGGGATACAAGCCAAGGAAAGCTGCAAAATGGGTATGGAACCAGTCGAACATACAAAGAATGTTACAGTTAACAAAACTGAAAAGAGTTGAAGATCTGAAGATCCCCTTTGATGTGAGACATGGTGACATTAGACATGGAGATGCAAAATTTAGTTTGCCCTGCAGGCTTTTGTTCTTGTTTTGGTCCAGTATTTTCTCTCTATATTCCATTTCCTACCTTTAGGATGATAATATATATCTGTGCCAGTCTGTGTTGGAAGTATGTGATTTTAATTTTATAGGGGGTTAAAGTTAAGAGATTTCCACAAGTCTCAGAAGAGACATCCAACTCATGATACAAATTGAGGACTTTTGAAGTGGGACTAAGTGCATTTTTACATTGTTATATGGCTATAAGTCTTTGGTGGTCAGGAAGTAAAATCTGGTGGTTAGAATAAGAATAGCCCTCATATTTTCATATATTTGAATACTTAATCATCAGTGTGTGGAACCTAATTAGAATAGATTAATAGGTGTGGCTTTATTTGGAAGAAGTGTGTCACTGAGGGTGGGCTTTGATGTTTCAAAAGTCCATGCCAAGTCAGAGTTTCTCTGCATGCTGCTGGTAGATCAGGAAATAGCTTTCAGCTACTTCTCCAGCACCAAACCTGCCTTTCTGTCATACTCCCTGCCATAATGATAATAGACTCACCTCTGAAGTGCTAAGTAAGTCCTCAGGATTTTTAATATATATATATATATATATATATATATATATATATATAGTCTTAGTCATGGTGTCTCTTCACAGCAAAAGAACAATTACTACGACAAATAGTAGCTGAGCAGAAGATATATAAAATGGAATGTAATTCCAGAAAGGGAGAAGAAGGGAAGTTTCATTTCAGGAAGAATAAATCACCCTGTGAATGGCAAAGAAAATGATATTGCTGTAGACAGTAAAAGTATTTACCAATTTATGGAGAGGGAGATAATTTATTTAAATATACTGCAAGGAGACAACAGATAAGTTATCAGAGAGGAAAACCCGTTGCGAAGAGTTAGGCATCTTTTACAGTAGTTTTAAAAAAGTTAATTGGTCTTATCTGGTGAATCATAAGGTTTATATCAATAAATTGGGCATCTTGCTGTCTTGCTGAGTAGTAAAGTTGGCAATTTAATCTATTCTTGAGACTAGCCATTTGTATATGTGCCATTTGTAACTTGGAGTCAGATCCAGAGGTTCTGTAAGTGCCATCAAATGTCAGTACTCTTCATACAATAGATGAAATTATCTAAATCCAGTGACTATCTACAGAAGTCTCTCTATATATAACCTGTTATGGAGGCAGATCCTGCAAAATGCTGAGTACTTAAAACCTTGTTCTTAGAAGTTCAAGTCTTCTGCTTAAAACTTCATATTTAATTAATCTCCTATTAATTATCTGCATTCTCATAAATATAGCATTTCTAATTTATGTTGAATGAAAAAGAATAGGTAATATAGGATTATTAGAAAGGACCAAGCATTGTAGATCTTTCCAGTCTCCTTCAACAAATTCTTGGTGCTGTAAAACTTTTGATCAAAGCAACCTTATGTCCATTAACCTCACCAATAACCCCAACTCTAATTCACACTTTACCTTGTACCCTATGAATACCCATTTCTATAATACATTCTCTTATTAATATAAGATTAGGAGTTGTTAGCAACTTGGTGTCTCTACGTTTATTCTTTTCTATGATCAGAAAGAGCCTCAAACTCAAAAGATGTATTAATTGGAACTCATTGGGCCATAGTTCAAACTCTTACATATAGAGTTACATTAGCCATTATCCTCTTATCTATCTTACTAATAATGCATTTTCTACTTTATTCTCACTAATTAATGCCCAAGAAGAGGGATGACCCATTTTACCCACCTGACCCTTAACCCTAATAGGATTCATTTCCACATTAGCAGAAACCAACTGAACACCTTTGACTTAAGGAGAATTAGAATGAGTTTAGGGACTCAATGTTGAATATGTTGTAGTCTTTGTTACATTGGGTCTTTCTCTTATAACCATTATAATAATAATAAGTACCATAATATCAATCATTATCTTAAAACATTTTAGAGTCCATACTTCTCAGAAATATTTACCTTAACTATTGCAATGAAAACTTCCCTTCTTTCCATGATATACTTATTAATATGAAGATTATATTCACTATTTTGATATGATCAATTTATATAACTATTTAAAAATTACTATTAGTATTGTGTATTTAACATAGCTCTCCATCCATCACAGATTTCCCCTTACATATTAGATACATATCTGACAATAGTATTATTTTGATATAGTAAATAATTTTGGCCTGAATACTCTCAATTATGAAACTATAGCTAGAGCCCTGACAGATAACTAAAAGTTTGTGTCCTGCCACACCCTATAATATGGTCAGTTAATTCAGCTATTAGGCTCATATCCTTCAAAATGTCATTTTTTATGATCTCTATACTAATAAATCCTTTGGTTTGTGCTACCATTACAGCCACTTTTTTTTTCATGATCCTTGACCACCATATTCAGATTCCACTTAATTCCAAGAAGAATCAGATTAAATATATGTTTAATCAATCATTCTGATTCTCATTCATAAAATGAGTCCACTGTCAACAAAAGAGACAGCCAGGCAACAGGATCAATATTTGTGTAATGGAAAAGATAATGAGTACCTAAATTCAGGACAATAAGTATTTAAAAGTAATTTTATGGATTAATAAATATTGTAATATAAAAAGGCAGGCTTTTTTTCCATTCCACATTTGAATACCAGACACCATCCAAAGTATATCCTTAATGAAAAATGTACTACTTTTATCATGAGAAAGTCCATACCTGTCACCATTTTATCCCAGTTTCATTATGTTCTAACTGTTCTTCAACTTTCATCTGTTCAATTTTATCCACCGTAATTGGTAGTTGAAAATCCCAGCCAAACTCAAATATGGAAAATTCTAGCCTTCTTTTCCATTGCTCACATAGAATGAGTAACAGCCACAATCAAATCCACCCATTGCTAAGGTATTTAACCAGTTAAGTCATACCTTACTGCACAGGCTGGTTTTTCATGTCAACTTATTACAGGTTAGAATCATCAGAGACGAAGGACCTTCAGTCAAGAAATGCCTCCATAAGAACCAGTTGTAAGGCATTTAGTTGGCAGTTAGTGATTAATGGGGGGTGGTCCAGCTCATGGTGCTATCTCCATGCTGCTGGTCCTGGTTCTATAAGAAAGCAGACTGATGAAACCATAGGAAGCAAGTCAGTAAGCAATACTCCTCCATGGGCTCTGAATCAGTTTATCACTTATAAACTATCTTGGTATTCTTTCCTCTTTTTGCAAATTTTTTTATTGGTTATTTTACTGATTTGCATTTCAAATGCCATTCCTTTTTCCACTTTCCCCTCCACAAGCCTCCTATCCCCTCTCCCCTCTGCCTTTATGAGGGTGCTCTCCCACCCACCCACCTCTCCTGCTTCAGTGGCCTAGCATTTCCTTATCCTGGGTCATCAAACCTCCACAGGACCAAGGAACTTCCCTCCCAGCGATGCCAGATAAAGCATACTCTGCTATATAACCAACTGGAGCCATAAGTACCCCATGTGTACTCTTTGGTTATATTCATTATAAGGTTTCGACATTATCTCTTAGCCATCTATGACACAGAGCTCCTTTAATAGTATTATCTACTCTACCAGTTCTTTGGGACAGCTTCCCTCAAGAAATTAACCAAAAGTAATATGGGAATTCTCAATAAGATTTGGCAATGTTGCTTTAAGAGAGCCAGAGCTGGTAACTTGGATGACTGACTGTCTTTGGAAGGTCTTAGGAATATGAGGTAACCTGGAGAGAGCAGATCCAGAGAGAATCCTGGCAGGGTGAATAAACTATGTTTTGTGAAGTACTAATGGTTTTATTGTTGGTTGTGCTTTGTATTGTTCCTGCTTGTTATTTAAGACCCCATGTTAACTTTTGTTCCTTTTTTGCTGATTACTTCATGGAGCCCAGGCTCCCTTAATTGTCCTCTACAAGGTATTCCATCTGTTTGGATGAGTCAGGGTCCTGATGACCTTAGGAGATGTTTTTTCCTGTGCTCCTCACTTGGGAAATATGCCACTGGCTCAACTACAATTCTCACATCCTTCTGAAAAAGAAGACTACCAACAACTTTCTGAAGCTGCAGGACTCATTAACAATGATCCCATCATTCTATGCTTCTAGATATTTTATCCTCAGTGAACTCCATCCTTCTAGCCATTTCATCCTCATTAGTTTAGACCTCTAATCTTTGCTTGTCAAACAGACAGGACAATTTTAGCAGTCTGAAAGAGAACATAATCATTTTTTTTTTAGTTTTAAATTTTGTTTAACTTTTAAATAACTTAGACAGAACAATTACATTTTAAATAGGTCTTTGTGAAGACTCCAGCTTTAGGTTTTTAAATGCCTGATAAACTTAGCAGGGAATATAATTAATTTGATAGAATATAAACTGGATATCTTTAAAGCCAGTTCTGGTAATGTTACTAAAAGCAGATCAGTATTTTAACAGCATCTGTACCAATGAAATGACATGTACACATCAAGACACATACAATCACACATAGTCACACTCATACTCACATGTACAGATATCTGCATGTATATACACTCACAGGCATATGTATATAAACAATAAATATATAAATAAAAATTATAAACAAAGCTTCAGAGCACCTTGGTTTTAAATGAAAGACTAGTTTCTGAATTTATATCACTGTACTAAAATTTGATATTAGGAACTTTAAGAATCTTTAACCATTGTATTTTTTTCCTTCTTTGATAGCATGAGACATAGCAATATTAGAAACAAATTCACTAACTTATTACAAGACTTAAATGTAAATTACATTTATGACACAGAGTAACAAACTAAGATGCATGTTCACAGGTTGTTAAACTAAAGGGTTGTTGTTTGCTTTTGGTTTTAGGCAGGGTTTATTGTTGCTAAGGATTTTAAAGGCTTTTCTGCATATATTTTGGTCTCGCAAGAGTATGAATATTACAGAATGTTACATATCAGCATAAAATGGCTGTAAGATAAAGACTTTAATGATTTTGTATGAGAAACGGAAAGAAAGTATGCTGGCAACCAACTTCATTTGTAGCCCAACAGTTGTAGTTGGCATCAGTTTCCCTGTTGAATTGGTATACATTATTTTCCCAGGAGAATCAAGGAAAGAGGAACATGGAGAGTACAAGGGAGTAAAAAACAAAGGAGGAGGATGAGAGGGGATGGATATGGAGTCTTCTGATGGCAGGCTAGACCCAGAAAGTTTTAAAGATTGTGACAGAACAGGTCTGTCTGTGTAATGGAGCCCTGGTTCAGAATATCCTAGAAGTACTAGTGTTATTGCTCCAGGAATTGTATGAAGTTCTGTTACTATTTAATAAATAAATACATAAATGAAGCAACAACAACAAAACCTACTTCTCAGATTCTGAATATTGAATGTAGATTCTTAAGATGCTTTCCAGAATTAATGGCAGAGAGCCACACCATGACAAATTGTGGGTCTGCACAGATGCATCATCTACCCAATATGTGATGGAGCTCAGATTTGTCTGTAAAGGAACAGGGCTATACTACCTTGGCCAAGCTCAAGAACACAGTTATTCTGAGCCATAAGAGTGAGACCCACTTGCCTGATATTGTACCAATACAATGCAGTTTTTATCACTATTGCTCTGTAGTAGAGTTTAAAGTCTGGGATACTGAATCCCCCTGAAGTTTTTTTACCGTTGAGAATAGTTTTAGCTATCCTGGGTTTTTTGTTATTCCAGATGAATTTGAGAATTGCTCTTTCTAGCTCTATGAAGAACTGGGTTGGGATTTTTATGGGGATAGCATTGAATCTGTAGATTGCCTTTGGCAAGATGGCCATTTTAACTATATTAATCCTGCCAATCCACGAGCATGGAAGATTTTTCCATTTTCTGAGATCTTCTTCAATTTCCTTCTTCAGAGATCTGAAGTTCTTGTCATATAGGTCTTATGGTCACTTGGTCTTTGACAAAGGAGCTGAAAGCATCCAGTGGAAAAAAGATAGTCTTTTCAACAAACGGTGCTGGTTCAATTGGAGGTCAGCATGCAGAAGAATGCACATCGATCCATTCTTATCTTCTTGTACCAAGCTCAAATCCAAATGGATCAAGGACCTCCACATAAAACCTGACACACTAAAACTAATTGAAAAGAAACTGGGGAAGACCCTGGAGGACATGGGCACAGGGGAAAAGTTCCTGAATAGAACACCAATAGCTTATGCTCTAAGATCAAGAATTGACAAATGGGACCTCATAAAACTACAAAGTTTCTGTAAGGCAAAGGACACCATCAAAAGGACAAAACGTCAACCAACAGACTGGGAAAGGATCTTCACCTACCCTAAATCTGACAGAGGGCTAATATCCAATATATACAAAGAACTCAAGAAAGTAGAACCCAGAGAACCAAATAACCCCATTAAAAGTGGGGTACGGAGCTAAACAAAGAATTTTCACGTGAAGAATTTCGGAGAGCTGAGAAACACCTTAAGAAATGTTCAACATCATTAATCATTAGGGAAATGCAAATCAAAACAACCCTGAGATTTCACCTCACACCAGTCAGAATGGCTAAGTTCAAAAACTCAGGAGACAGCAGGTGTTGACGAGGATGTGGAGAAAGAAGAACACTCCTCCACTGCTGGTGGGATTGCAAGATGGTGCAACCACTTTGGAAATCAGTCTGGCGGTTCCTCAGAAAACTGGGCATGACACTTCTTGAGGACCCTGTTATACCACTCCTGGGCATATATCCAGAGGATTCTTCAGCATGCAATAAGGACACATGCTCCACTATGTTCATAGCAGCCCTATTTGTAGTAGCCAGAAGCTGGAAAGAAACTAGGTGTCCTTCAATGGAGGAATGGATAAAAAAAAATGTGGTATATTTACACAATGCAGTACTCTTCAGCCATTAGAAACAATGAATTCATGAAATTCTTAGACAAATGGATGGAGCTGGAGAACATCATACTAAGTGAGGTAACCCAGTCTCAAAAGATCAATCATGGTATGCACTCACTGATAAGTGGATATTAGCCTAGAAACTTTGAATACCCAGGACATAATCCACAAATTAAATGATGTCCAAAAAGAATGGAGGAGTGTCCCCTGGTTCTGGAAAGACTCAGTGCAAGAGAATAGGGGAATTCCAGAACAGGGAAGTGGGAAGGGGTGGATGGAAGAACAGGGGGGGGGGCTTATGGGACTTGCGGGGAGTGGGAACCCAGAAAAGGGGAAATCATTTGAAATGTAAATAAAAAATATATCAATTAAAAAAAAAGAAACCAAACATACATACAAACAAACAAACAAACAAAAAAAAAAAAGGAAAGAAACTGGCGAAGACCCTTGAGGACATCATTACAGGGGGAAAGTTCCTGAACAGAACACCAATAGCCTATGCTCTAAGATCAAGAATTGACAAATGGGACCTCATAAAATTGCAAAGTTTCTGTAAAGCAAAGGACACCATCAAAAGGACAAATTGGCAACCAACAAATTGGGAAAAGATCTTCACCAACCCTACATCAGATAGAGGGCTAATATCCAATATATACAAAGAACTCAATAAGTTAGACCCCAGAAAACCAAATAACCCTTTTAAAAAATGGGGTACAGAGTTAAACAAAGAATTCTCACCTGAAGAACTTCAGATGGTGGAGAAGCAGCTTAAAAAATGCTCAACTTCATTAGTCATCAGGGAAATGCAAATCAAGACAACCCTGAGATTTCACCTTATATCAGTCAGAATGGCTAAGATTAAAAACTCAGGAGACAGCAGGTGTTGGCAAGGATGTAGAGAAAGAGGAACACTCCTCCACTGCTGGTGGGGTTGCAAATTGGTACAACCACTCTGGAAATCAGTCTGGCGTTTCCTCAGAAAACTGGGCATGTCACTTCCGAAAGATCCTGCTATACCACTCCTAGGCATATACCCAGAGGATTCCCCAGCATGTAATAAGGATACATGCTCCACTATGTTCATAGCAGCCATATTTATAATAGCCAGAAGCTGGAAAGAACCCAGGTATCCCTCAACAGAAGAATGGATGCAAAAAATGTGGTATATATTCACAATGGAGTACTATTCAGCCATTAGAAACAACCAATTCATGAAATTCTTAGGCAAATAGATGGAGCTGGAGAACATCATACTAAGTGAGGTAACCCAGTCTCAAAAATCAATCATGATATTCACTCACTGATAAGTGGATATTAGCCTGGAAAACTGGAATACCCAAAACATAATCCACACATCAAATGAGGTACAAGAAGAACAGAGGAGTGGCCTCTGGTTCTGGAAAGACTCAGTGTAGTAGTATAAGGCAAAACCAGAACAGGGAAGTGGGAAGGGGTGGGTGGGAAGACAGGGGGAGGGAAGGGGGTTATGTGACTTTCGGGAAGTGGGGGACCAGAAAAGGAGAAATCATTTGAAATGTAAATCAAAAATATATAGAATAAAAAAAAGTTCTCAAAAAAAAAAAAAGAATAAGACCCAGTTTCCCTCTGGAGCCACCTTGGTTGCTGTTCCAGAACATCTCGTACATATTTCTGATCTGATCTGATCATGAAGGAAGACTCAGAGCACATCTTGGACACAAACAGGATGCTCTATCATGGAGATCTGCCTTGCAGATGCAAAAGCTGAGCCAATTAGAAGTTCCTAAGATCAAAGTGTGACCTCATAGAGAGGCACTGACAAATACCAGACAGCAGACACACACTCTTCCTCCCACTCTAGGGAGCCACTGTGATAAATGCTCCCCCCCCCCCCCCCCCGCCATCAGACAGTCTGGCAGGGTAAAAGAGCTATGGCAAAGTATGACATGGGAGCCATACATGGTTGGCATGCAAATACTGGGGATCCAGAGATCAGAAAGTCCCATCAGGGGATGTAATGGAGTCTGGCAATGAGGGGGACAGAATTGGCCTTATAGTTGGATGGAAATAGCCATGGGTAAAACACCCACACATACTTTGTTCCCTCCCTCACTGTCTTGTGTGTTGCCTCCACTCAGATTATAAATCTTCCAGGCTGGAACCAGAGTCTACTCATCCATTCTAGAGAACAGCAGCAGGGGTAATGTTCCCCTTCTGAGGCAGTGCCAGTGTGTGTCCTTTTTGGTCAAGGACCTCAACATGAGCTCACAATGATAGGCAGGGTGTAGAGAAAGCCCAAGGATATTCTAGTCCAGCCTTTATTATTAAGAATCTATCTTGGCTCAAGAGCCCCAAGAAAGAGTACTTGTCTTCACCCCCACCTCAATTTGAGCTAGGCTTTGATCTGGAATGATGTGTAGGCATGGATGGGGAGTCAGGTATTGTGTGGAGGCCAGAGGGAGAAAAAAATTAAACTTAGAACTTTCAGAGAAAGAAAGAGTTTGCAGGTGTACATCATATTCCACTCTTCTCCCTGGATGGAGAAATAAAATGGAAGAAATAATAGAGACCCTTTACCTCATCAGAGAGACACAGCAGAGATGCAAGAGTAATGACAGAAAAAAATAAAGATTAGGGACTTAATTCACAGAAAGAAATCTTAGCCAAAGTGTAGTCACTGGAATTGAAACAAATGTGTGCTTTACATTGTTTGGAGACAAGGGTTTATATTTATGGGTTAAAGCCTTCAGGGGGAAAAAGGAGGAAGAAGAAGGAGGAGAAGAAGCAGAATAAGAAGAGGAAGAGGAAGGAGGAGGAGGGGAGAAGAAGAAGAAGAAGAAGAAGAAGAAGAAGAAGAAGAAGAAGAAGAAGAAGAAGAAGAAGAAGAAGAAGAAGAAGAAGAAGAAGAAGAAGAAGAAGAAGAAGAAGAAGAAGAAGAAAAGACAACAGAAACAGTTGTTAGAAGTCAAAAGGAACCTACCTGAACTGTTGACTGTAGTCACCTTTGTTCTACAAAGAATCTCCTTTACCCTCATTAGGTGGGCCATCCATTTGCTATGTGAAGTGGCAACCAGCTATAATTCAATATAACAAGACACAGACATAGAGGAAAGTTATCAAGACAGTATCATCAGTATCATGGCTTGGTAGGTACAGGTATTTCCAGCCAAGCTTGATAATTCAAGTGCAATCCCCTAAGTCCACAAGCTGAACTCTGATATCTACTTGTTCACTGTAACATACATGCTCACTCACACATGGATTGAGCAAGAAAAAAGGACAGAGAAAAACAGACAGACAGACAGACAGACAGACAGAGAGACAGAGACAGAGAGACAGGTACACGGGTACAGAAAAGAAAGGAAAAATAATAATAATTGAATTGTACTGCCAGAAGTCAGTAGACAAGTTCCTGGAGGAGCTGTAATAGTTGAAAAGGAAGTTTCTTTGTAGTAGTTAAATAGGTTGTTACTTGGTTTATTTTGTGGGCCATTTGGGCAGCGTCAATATTTGAATAGATAGCTTGGCATCTTACTTTCTTTTTGAGTCATAAAGTTTATAGCCTAATTTGTTTTTCTTGAGACTGGTCATTTGTACAGGGGCCATAGCTCATTAGGAAGTCAGGATGAAGATAAATGCAGACTACATTCTGAGTCACCATGTGGTGAGCTCCACATAGTCAGGCCTAGTGATCAAAGTATGGGCATTTTATTTATAAGTCTCAGTCTTTTAACTCTGCACAAGTTACATGAGCAAGCGTGGAAACATAGCAAAAGGCAGTCCATGAGGCTCTAGTTAAGGGGGAATGCAACTAGCAATGTGGCAAGAGATGAGCACAGACAGAAACAGAAAGGAACCAAAGCATCCAAGAGGAGTGACCAGGCCTGTCGTGGGTAGAGAGGAGGCATGAAATTCTTGTAAAGGGGAATGGTTTGAGAAGCAGCTGCGAAAACTAAATGGAAAACAGGTTTTGAGAGGCTCACTCCTTAACCCTACATTGAAAATGTTACCTTGAGTTTCAATGTCTGACCTAAGGAGGAAGCATCTGGAGGGGAATAGAGGAGGTTGATTTTTGAAAACGAACAGGTCAAGTACATGACAAGTGGCCATTGGGTAGGTTGAAGTCTTGGGTGTTAAAATTAGCAAGGGACACAGAGAGCTCTGAGACCATGATGAAAACCATAACTCTGTGCCAGAGCCTTTGATATATGTGAGAGTGACCAAGAGGTCACAGATAATTGAGAACTGACCTCAGTTGCCATGGTTCTCTAAGAACCTGTCTAATTTCATCTGTGGAGAATTATGTCTTCTAAAGGTGAGTGTTAGTGCAGATAGTCACTGCAATTGAATGCGATGACAGTATTTATTACATATCCATGGCCCTATAATTTTATGTTTTGAGTAATTACTAAATATATCTTAAAGTTGGAGAAGAATTTCTTAAGGAGAGAATAAGCAGAGAAAAAGAAAGACAAGTCTGAAAAGAGCCCCTGAGGCCACCAAAAAGGGAATGCAGAGAGAGGTGCTTGTGACACTGCTGGGCTGCAGCACCAACAAAATTTCCAGTAGTGGCCCATGAAAAAGACTGTCTGAGCCCAGGGCACTGAATAGGTTGGGTAAGCCAAGGAAGACAAAAAAAGTACAACTAGGGATCAAGTACAGCTATTCATCTGAGGCCTGACCAGACCTCACCTGAGATGAATGGGAAAAGAAAGAAAGGAAGTAGAGTTCACTCTCCAGAGGGACTCATTGTTCAGGCTTCGGTCACCAACAGGAAAAGTGGTGACACAGCACAGTGACTCAGAGAAAGGCACTGCCATAGTGAGCCAGCCACACAGAAGAGAAGACAGATTGTGGTTTTGTGCTGGAGCATGTTCAGAAAAGTGTGACTAGAGATGCCAGGGTTCAACTCAGGGAAAGGGGTGAGCAAGGCTCTGTGCTCAACTCCTTAGTGCCAAATGCTCACACAATTTCCTTTGTGCCGCCCCATGCACTCACCCTGGTTTGTTTGTTTGTTTATTTGCATATCCACCCCCTACCCTTCTGTCATGTGTTACTTGGTCCCCTTCCTTTGTGTTTTCCCACCCTACTGGACTTGCTGTTTTATGATTGCATATTTGCATATTTATTTCCTTTCCTAGACTTTGTACCTTTATTGGACAGTGTCTCATTAAAATTATCCAGATAGTAACTTGGTTTTGGTTCAATAATAATTTGTTTGAATACAGAAAAGAATATTAAATAAGAAATAAGTTGGGATAAAGCCAGGCACAGCAGGATTTGACTGGAAAGATGTGATGAAACAGACTCATGATACCTGAGCACAGGTAACCCATCTGTGACAGAATGTAGGTTAAAAGAATTGGGTAAATTTAGTTATTATCTAGTCAGAGTAAAACCTACCTATATGGCCAAGGTGTTTATACATTTATTTTGAGTCCGAGTCTTATTTCTGGGAGTTTATGACTGGGAGGAAGAACTGGGACATAACTTCTAAAAATGGTTCCTAACTTAGCTATTAGAACCCAAGCTCACATCCTAAAAAGGCCTGGGTAAAAAGCAGGCAAATGTCAAATAACTAGTTTTCTAAGTAACAGCTTCTTTTATAATAATTTAAAATTTTTGTTACAAAGCATTCATTTAAAGAAAATGAATGCTAAATGTCACAGAGGAATTTACACTTGCTCAAAAACACATTGGCATTTTTCATATCACAGAGGCTCCCATTGGGTTATAAATTAAAATACATGGATCTTGGCCCTGTGGTCTGCCCTCAGCTTCCTGATATAATCTCTAGCAACGTTTGCAAAAATCTTAGTCAGAAAAGCAATATTTATTCTCAAATGCTTTTTAAAAAGGCACCACAATAGTTGTTCATCTTTCCCACTCACTCTCTGAAGGCCACTGAAAGCTGGGCCACCACTATAAACACAGTCCTGTGGATTTGCCACCAGAGGAACTCTTCATACAGCAATGTGGCTTTCATAAGAGACTCTCAACAGAAGGCATCTTATCAATAATCTAGTAGTTGGTATTGAAACTAGCTGGAGTAGAATATGTGAAGGCTAAGTGTGGGGACTTGAAAGGACAATGATTTGGCCCTTCTAAGGAAAGAAAAAAAATCTAGGAAGAATTAGTCGAACAGAAGAGGATACAAAAGAAAGTATAATTGAAAGTTCAGGAAGAGACAGTTAATGGTCATGAGATATTGCCAGGACAGGATGACAGTTGGTGGTTCAGAATATCTTCAAGTACCATTAAAGTACTCTGGGGAACAGTGATGATTCTGCAACTTGATAAACACCTTAACTACCACCAAATTGTGTACTTGTAGATAATTTTTAAAACCTGAAAAAATAGAGCAAAATGAGATATACTGAAACATGAAAATCCAGAAAGATGTATTGAATAGGAGAGAGATTAAAGACAGGTAGAAAAGCTACGATGTTTGGTGATGAAGAAGCCAGAGTAGAGCGCTTTAAACATGTTTCAATAACATAGTCACTCCTGTCTCCTATTTCCACATCAGAGAAATATGCATCTGTAAGATCACTCCTTCTTCTATTTCTATTCATCGAATGTATAATGATTCTGATGGTCTAGGGATGTGTTCAGGTCTCCTTAGCTAAAAAGCCAAACTGAATGTGTTTTTGACATTCCAAACGTGTTCATACTGTGGTGAAGCCTAACTCTGCCACTCTTGCTGCTGTGGTGAAGTCAAATCTGACCACAGGAGGTCAGTTTAGTTGAGGCGATGATTTTTGTCCCACATGTCACCTCTAGTGTCTCCAAGTAGAGCTGGAATCACCTTCATTGAATACTGACATTAGATTTCTTTTGTGTGGCTGTTTGTCATGTTATCTTCCTGGCCTTGTGGCAGTTCACTGACAGTATTGACCTAATGATTCTACACCAAGCACATGGTTTCTCTTAGCCACACTTACTGGGTTTTAAAACTGAAGAGGTTTAAAACGTAAAACAAACGCAATGCTAATTTTGGAGTATTTTTTTTTTTTTGGTTTTGATATTGGTTTTTTGTGGGGGCAGGAGTTTCATAATATTTCAACTATTTTATAACACTTTTTCTCCCATTTACCCTATAGGCCTATAATTGATATATTATGGGTTTTGCTTATATATTATAGTTTCCAATTTGTCATTTTTGTGGGATATCTGTGTTTACCAAGGTCTCTGCTCTTTCTTTGGCTCTTTGGTTTTTTTCTGTTTGTTTGTTTTTGTCCTATTCAGTTTTGTTTGTTTTGTGATTATCTCATTTTTAGATGCCTAATTTTTTTCTAATAAGATAGAGAGTGAGAAAGGATGCAGACTTGGGTAGGTGAGGTGGCTCTGAGAGGAGTATGTGGGGCGGGGGGTGGGGGGGAGGGAGACCTGTAAACAGAATATCTTGTATGAGGAAAAAAGAAATCTATTTTCTTTTTTTTTTAATTTATTGATATATTTATTTACATTTCAAATGATTTCCCCTTTTCTGGACCCCCACTCCCCGAAAGTCCCATCAGTCCCCTTCCCTCCCCCTGTTTTCCCACCCAACCCTTCCCACTTCCCTGTTCTGATTTTGCTCTATACTGCTTCACTGAGTCTTTTCAGAACAAGGGGCCACTCCTCCACTCTTTTTGTACCTCATTTGATGTGTGGATTATGTTTTAGGTATTCCAGTTTTCTAGGTTAATATCCACTTATTAGTGAGTGCATACCATGACTCACCTTTTGAGTCTGGGTTACCTCACTTAGTATGATGTTCTCCAACTCCATCCATTTGCCTAAGAATTTCACGAATTCATTGTTTCTAATGGCTGAATAGTACTCCATTGTGTAGATATACCACATTTTTTGCATCCACTCTTCTGTTGAGGGATACCTGGGTTCTTTCCAGCTTCTGGCAATTATAAATAGGGCTGCTATGAACATAGTAGAGCATGTATCCTTATTACATGGTGGGGAATCCTCTGGGTATATGCCCAGGAGTGGTATAGCAGGATCTTCTGGAAGTGAGGTCCCCAGTTTTCGGAGGAAAGCTGAGGCAGATAGTAACTTTGACCTGACCACTACTGATATAGAGAAAGTATATTACAAACTATGAAGTATATGTGAATTATTTTAATTGCTTTATGTATTAAATCTTTTATTGATGTGTAAGTGGTACAGAACTTAATCCACACATCAAATGAGGTACAAGAAGAACGGAGGAATGGCCCCTTGTTCTGGAAAGACTCAGTGAAGCAGTATAGGGCAAAACCAGAACAGGGAAGTGGGAAGGGTTGGGTGGGAAAACAGGGGGAGGGAAGGGGGCTAATGGGACCTTCGGGGAGTGGAGGTCTAGAAAAGGGGAAATCATTTGAAATGTAAATAAAAAATATATCGAATAAAAAAATTAAAAAAATACCATATGATTGATCGATATTTCACATCCATGTAAAATGTATTACCACCAGCCTTATTTCACCTGCTCATTGAATGGGATACTATGTAATGAGATCAATCCATTCACAATCCTTGCTTGACTTCTGCATCCCTTCTTTGTTTTACGCACTTGCTTTCCTATGCTCCTCCTGTAGGTTTCCCGAATGAGCCAGCAGCAGTCATTGCCCTAGGAACAATTAAGGAATGGCTGGCCAAGAATCACCAGGAGGTAAGAAGACCAACACAACAACAATTCCATACAGTGTGATTTGATCCTATGTTAAAACAGGGCAGACAAGCTGTATCACTGCCAACCAGACCTGCTCCTTATACCAGTACCATCCAGATTTTCTTCATTTTAGGTGGCATGGGATTAAATATTTTGCTGAGATAGGCATAATAACCAGTTTGGTGGAGAAGATGAGCTAGGAGAGAAGACTGCTTGCCTCAAATTCTATCCTTCATGTTTTTATGGCATTATGGTTTGTATGGGAGCAGGAGGTTGGAAGGGATTTGTTGATAATTCATTCTTCCTGGGCTGATTTCCTTAAACAAACTAATTTGTCTTTGTTGCTTGTGGGCTATAATGTTACATCTGGTAGTGGGCTCCATCTTTATTTATAGCTAGGCCCTTTCTTAATGTGACTACTAGGTGTGGGACTGTTATCAGAGTGTATAATTGTCAACTAGCCTGTATGGCCAGTTCTCTCTCTCTCTCTCTCTCTCTCTCTCTCTCTCTCTCTCTCTCTCTCTCTCTCTCTCTCTCTCTCTCAGTTAAGTGACATGCTTTCATTTGAGTCTATACCTCATCTCCATGTCTACTCCATCAGTAAGGTCTGTGGAATATGCTGGTATTTGGAGAGTGATAAGCAAGAGATTTACTCATTTACATAAAGCACTAGTACAGCCACAAAAGGAAGATGTACACTTCAGGGGTTTGTCTGTTCATGCATCAAAACAGCACAGCCTTGTATATTATTTCTTTCTCTGATTGTTCTGATTTTCTTCTTTAGATAATCATTTTATTATTACAGTGAACTTTGCTTCCATTTATAATTATTTCTCTTTCAGTAGGGAACAAAATATTTGGAAATGGCTGAGTATGGAAAAGAGGCTATGAATGTTTTCTATTGAGAACCAGCTTTGTTATTCTACATATTTAAAGAAATAGCAGTGTCATTTTCTAATTACTATAATTTCAACATTCCTTAACTAGATATAAATATTGTTAACCTCTAGTAGAAGTATAGAACATATGCCAAAAATGTACATCTTGCTGTCTTCACTCCCTGCCCCACTAATTTGAAACATCTGAACTCTAACTTCAATGTAGATGATACTTACCTCAAAGAAGGAAAAAAACCAAGGGACTAATATGTGTAGATTGCAAACATTTCTTATCTTCACAGCAGTTTTCTGGGGCTAGGGAATCACCCTTTTCTAGCAATGAAATATTAGATAAGATTTCCAAGAATAGAAAGTCCCAGGGATTCATCCCATTTCATGTCTCCCAGCCATCTCCCACTTTAATGTCACTTAAGTCGAGGAAGGAAGTTGAGTTCTTTTGAAGACACTTACTGTCCACATATGTCTTTTTCAGACAAAATATTTCTTAAGATACTATCCTTGTTTGTGTCCTCGAAAAAGCATAACATGCCTCTTGATTAAAAGCTGCTAACCCTGCAAGTATACTTGTTACTAACCTGCCTTTCTCCTGAATAATAAGTTAAGAATAAAGAAGAGGCAGACTGAAGAAATTTCATGTTTGTAATTTTGGCCCATTATACAAATGCCCATGAACACCTTCCACTGAAAAGCTGATAATGAATAGGAAGATATACTACCCATATGTAGGTACTGCTCATTGACAAATAATAGCAGCACACTGATCCCAGTAAAGCTATCTAGACAACTTTCTGAAATGAATTCTTAGTGTCTCTTAATGAATTCTCTAATATAGTCTGTCTCTAAGCTTATATTTTGATTCCATATCATTTTCTCATGTTCATCTTGGGCATTGTAGGAAATTTAGGTCATTTTGCTTCAGTAACTAACATGTTAGTCACAGCAATATTAAATATATCTTTGCTGGTTACCTTTTAAGAATTTCCTATTTTAATACATACTAAAGAGTGTCAGAAAGTTAATTTGGATACATCTCATTTTACTGAATCAATACATTTAAATGACTATAGATAAAATCTATGTAAACTGATTATTCAATTGCACTTTGATATAGGGTTTGCTCTGCTTAACCAAACAAACCAGGCTACAGATCTGTGAAAGAATGCTGCTTCCAATTCACTTGCTTTCTGTTGCAGTGTTATTTTGACATCTTTATTGTTTCAGTAGGTTATTCATTTCTTCATTCATTTGATACATATTTACTGAAAACCACTAGGCACATTTCTACCTGAGACAAATCACTAAAAGACGAATAGTCCCTGTCTTTTGATAGTCATAGTCTGTGAAAAGAGAAGCAAATTAATCAAATAAAGAAATAAGACAGTCCAAAGAGTTCTTCATTAAATCAAGTATCATAATTACACAATGGATTATGAGGAGATGTGGCTTTAGAACCCACTGAAACTTCTGAGGCCATGAACTTGTAGGAAACATTTTTATAATGAAAGGGAGTAGGCTAAGCTCCACAGAATGCTGAGGTAAAACATTCCAGAAAGAGGAAACAAGAAGACAAAAAGCATGGGTACATTGGGGTAGGGTAAGGGTTGCAGGGAGGGAAATGGGGTGAGAGGGGGGAACTGGCTAAAGAAATGAGAGGGGAAGCTCCTATCTGGATGTAAAGTGAATAAATTGGTCATTTAAAAAATAAGACAAAAGCAGAGTGGGGCATGAGCTTCCTGCTGACATCTGTTAGGAAGGCAGTGTAATGAGTGTTGATGGAAGAAGGCAAGAGACAAATTTGGAGACTGTCAGAAGATGAATAATAGGCACCATGCTCAATAGGGAGACTTCAGACCATACTACATTTTTTGTGTAGTATGGTATTGTATTGTATGGTATGGTATGGTATGGTATGGTATGGTATGGTATGGTATGGTATGGTATAGTATAGTATAGCATAGCATAGTATAGCATAATATAGCATGGTACACTATCATAGTGTTTGTAGTATAGTGTAGGTGTGGAGTAAGGGAGTAACATTATCTATTTAAATCTTTAAACATTAATACTGCTGCTCTTTGGAATATATCCCTTAGAAATACTGAGAGCCGGGTGGTGGTAGCGCACGCCTGTAATCCCAGCACTCTGGGAGGCAAAGGCAGGTGAATTTCTGAGTTCAAGGCCATCCTGGTCTACAGAGTGAGTTTCAGGACAGCCAGGACTACACAGATAAACCCTGTCTCAAAAAAAGCCAAATCCAAAAAACAAAAACAAAAACAAACAAACAAAAAAGAAATACCCGAGAAAGATGGAGGGAACTCAGCTGAGGGACTTGAAGCAAATCCAGGTAAAACATGGGGACTTTTGGAAGACTCTGATGGTTTGAAAGGAAGGAGCCAGGATGAGGTTTAAGGAACATTGTAAAGTAGTGGCTTTGAAGGTTTTTTTCAGTCGCTTGGCTAGCTTATTCCATAGTTGAAACCCATCCTCAAGTCTCAGTGTTATAAAACAGCATGGCTTACTCGTTAATTTTATTTGTTTGTCTTAAGTCATCAGAGGACTCATCAGGAACCCAGGCTGACACAAATATCCTCTCATCACAGGAAATGTGTAAACACAGGAATTCTGTATATACTTTTTTCATATTAGTTTTATCAAATGAAAGGCACCCAGTAACTAAGTTCCAAGAAATGAAAATGAAGTTCTTACATAATAAGAAAAGCTGAATATCAGCAAAACCAGTAATATCTATTAGAAAGGTGAATCCAATATGGTGTCTGATGTAGAAATGGACATTTGTAGAGAATTCAAGTATGAGAACTGAATATTTGACTGATATACCCAGGTAATCTTTTTTTATGTATTTCCTGTGGTGAAGAGAAATGTTACAAGGTATATTTATATGAAAATATATGAAAAATAAGAGTGACATGGCAGATAATCAAATATGAACTCATTTCCAATAGCTAATCAATTCTTCAATATAAAAGTCTATTATTTGCGCCTGAAGCTCAATATAAAATCAAGACAGACAAGGAGAAACAGCAATCTTATCTTAGTGTGATGTGAGTTGAAAGAAGTACTCACACATCTTACTTCGAGGAGAAATGCCACCAAAATGAATCGTAGTGTGTAAAAAGGAAGTCTTAGCAGTTCAGGGCCAGGCCTTGAGGAGTATTGGTAGGTGATTGCAATCCTAGACTATACACACAATGAGAAGCATGGCAGTATTTATGGCCCTTCTCACTCAGATATTTCTCACTGTCACTTCATAATCACAATGCCATCATCATCATCATCATCATCATCATCATCATCACCATCATCATCATTGTTCACCTAATTTTGTGCTTACATGTGGCCCCATTGTGATCCATCTATACAATCACAGGTCAGTGAGCTTTGCATGAGGAAAGGCCAGTCTTGAGCTTGGTAGAGAAGGGTAATCCCCTGAAAGTTTCCTGAGAGAAAAAAGGGGGGAGGATAATAATATGATGTGGTTCTCTCATTAATGGTCATGCTTCCATTCTGCAGATGGCCCTATAATCCAGTGGCACCTTCTTTTGAGGTGGAGATGTAGCACTGTAAATGACTGGTGTTGTGGGATTGGTGAGCTTTCATGGTTTGGGATTTACTAGCCCTCTTGTTTCTGAAGCTTTAGGGTGGATACTTTTCTTTTCTGAACACAATTGGCAGTTGGATTCTGTGTGATTTCACAAACCACTGGAAGCTGCCATGAAACATTATTTCTTATACCCAAAGGGTCCCAACTGGAGCCCTGTGACCTATGTTCTGCCCTCATCATATATTAGCTTAGTTTTCTCTATGTCTGAATAGTAAGGAAATGGCTTTCATGACAGTTTTGGGTGCAGAAGGAAGCCTGGCTGAACAAATTGTTCAGTTGTGATTGAGAAGAAGCAGTTAAAAATATTAAAATTAAAAAAAAAAAGATGAAAAAGAGGAGTCTCAGGAGGTGGAAAGAATTGAACCCAAAAATATAGTCCCAGAATTGAAAACTAGAAAACATAAAAAACAAAAGGAGTTTGTTACTGCTAATGAAAATACAAAGAAATGGAAACCTTGACTGAAGCAATAATGTTCAGAGTAAGAAGACCAGAGTCCACAGCAGAGATAGGAATGGGTGCAGGCTATTCCCTAGTGTCTTCAGCTAAAATAAATTTAAAATTTGCTAATTTCAGAAGACTGAAGGAAAATAATATGAATGGGCTATTGATAGTTGACATCAACTAGAATGATAATGTTTCTGTAAGCACTCCATTTTTCTGTAGGAATAATTTTATTACACTGCTAGGAAAGTAAAATCAATGGGTATTATGGAAATGCACAGTGGGAACGTGGCCCACACTTCTAACTTGAGGTGTCTACTATGGGGTATCATATACAGAGTCATGCATTCCTCAT
The DNA here is from genome assembly GCF_947179515.1 of Apodemus sylvaticus. Lineage (NCBI taxonomy): Eukaryota > Metazoa > Chordata > Mammalia > Rodentia > Muridae > Apodemus > Apodemus sylvaticus. The sequence continues at coordinate 124,897,099 of NC_067476.1, forward strand.
TTTTCATGCAATTAAAAATATCATTTCATGCGAAATCATGATTTTTCCACTCCAAGGCCTTGAGATACCCCCATTCATATCTAGAAGTTAGCCTAAGAAATGTTTGTACAGTGCCTGCTCTATTGTTGGACACCAGGGACTCATATGGAATTTAGTTATTGATTTCTAGAGCAGCATGCCTAGTTGTAATTTTTCCATAGAAAGCAGAATAAGATGTCTTTTCCTCTAAAAGTTGCAAAGGGCCTGATGTTATGAGATATTTGCAATGTATTAGGGTCGCATTCATTATTTCGAATTCCCTAAAGAAGCATGCATTTTATAGCATGCATGGACTTGTTAACTCCTCACAAAAATCTTCCTAGGAGATAAGGCATAAACAATATAGTCTGAGATAGACCACTAGCTTTGTGGAGGTAGTCATACAAGGACATCTTGGAGTTCTAATCAGGTCTCAGTTGCACAGTGTGGGGGGTGGGTGGAACTGAACCTCCATCAATTTTAAAGCAGAAGGCAGGCAAATGCTTAGCAGTCTAGGAAGCTCTCATTAAAGCCATGGTCATGTGCAATCTTCTGGTTAGGAGGCCATGTTTCACCTGTGGATAAGCATATGTTCATCTATGCAGGCTGTGGGATATGGAACCTTTCTATAACTACTCCATGGAGATTTCTTTTGATGTTCTTCCTTATAATAATACTGCCTCTCCCTTAGCAAACCAAGTTCCTGAAATGCAGTCACTGGAGGAATACTTTGCTTTATTTAGTGGGTACCTAGCTGAATCTGAAACTGAATGACACAAAAGACATTCCACTTCTGTCTTTTCATACTCAAAGTTGGTTTTCTTCTATGCTAGAGCAAGATAGAACCTTTGTTGTATCACATACTCATTTTGGAGGTTCTGCAAGACATGTATTTTTAACTATGTATCTTACACAAACAGTTATTGAAAATGTTAAGTACCATCTCTATGTCATTTTAGTTGTTTACTTTGTGCCTTGTGAGGGAAGTGCACCTGTGATGTTACTTTGTCACTTTAAGTAGCATACCTACAGATGTGGCATGACCAGCTATGATGCTATATAGAGGCAGAGCATCAGCCAGGGACATATCTAGATCTAGCTCTCATTTTCTATCTGAAGCTTTAGACCTTATCTGATGTTACCTTTATTGCAGGGGTCTTCCAGTGG